>NW_020838009.1:4433604-4555456 GCF_003676395.1 Aethalodelphis obliquidens
CAGCAGTGAGAGGCCCGCGTACCGCAAAAAAAAAAAAAAAAAATGTCTCACAACTCAAAAACAAAAAGAGAAACAATCCAATTTTAAAAATGGGTGAAGGACTTGAATAGATATTTATCCAAGGCAGATGTACAAATGGCCAAACACATGAAAAGATGCTCAACATCACTAGTCATCAGGGAAGTGCAAATCAAAACCATTAAGTACCATTTCACCCCTACCAGGATGGCCATAATAAAAGAGCTTCCCAAAACAAAAGGAAGTATAGCTGACCATTGAACAACACTGGTTTGAACTGCACGGGTCCACTTACGTGAGGATTTTCTCAATGAATACAGTATCTGTATTTTCACTTTACAGATCTTTAACTGCATGTGGGGAAAAGTTTGTGTCTGATTGTAGATCATAATGTGTGGAATCAAAAGAACTAGGGTTTGAGTCCTGATTCTAGCCAGACTTCTTCATTTCCTGCCCTTGGGTGAATCATTTATCAATGTCTTTGTTTTTGAGGCAGAGATAGCAGTATGTGGATTTTCGACTGTGCTGGGGGGTCAGCACCTCTAACCCCCCACATAGTTCAAGGGTCAACTGTAATTAGTATTGTCAAGTATGTGGAGAAATTGGAACCCTCATACATTGCTGGTAGAAACGTTAAAATGATACGGCTGCTTTGGAAAAGAGGTTGGCAGTTCCTTAAAAAGTTAAATGTAGAATTACCATATGACCCAGTGGTTTCACTGCTAGGTAGATACCCCAAAGAATTGAAAACAGGTACTCAAAGAAGTACATGTACACTCGTGTTCGGAGTAGCACTATTCACAATAACCAAAAGGTGGAAATGGCTCAAAAGCCATTCAGGAAATGAATGGATAAGCCAACTGTGGTACATACATACAATGGGATTAGTATTCAGCCACAAAAAGGAACGAAGTACTGATACAGGCTACAATGTGCATGAACCTTGAAAATGTTATGTTGAGGGAGAGAAGCCAGACACAGTAATTCACCGTATGATTCCACTTAGATTAATGATTAACTAGAATAGATAAATCCATAGAGACAGAACACAAACTGGTGGTTTCCAAGAGGGTGGGGGAAACGGGAATGGGAAGAAGTCACTTAATGGGTTCAGCATTTTAATTTGTAGTGATGGAAATGTTCTGATCAGCTAGATAGAGGTGGTGGTGACGGCACAACATCGTGAATGTACTAAATACCACTGAGCTGTTCAGCTTAAAGTGGTTAATTTGATGTTATATGAATTTCATCTCAATAAATTATTTTTTAAACTTAAAACCATGTCAACCTCAAAGCAAAACAAGAGAGAAAAGAAAAGTAAAGGGGTGAGCATCACAAAAGTCAGGGTGTTTGTGGGAGAGGAGAGGAGAACCAGGGGGGTCCGAGTGGTAATACACAAGACTTGCTTTGTTATTCTTCTTTAAACTCTATGCAGATATACACTTCTTATAAATACTGTATTTCATGATAAAATATTTTAAAAGAATAAACAAAAGGAGGAGAGAGAAAAAGAATCACGTAGCAGGGGATAGATGCTTGGTTCAAGCTTCCCTTCCTCCCATTCACCAGCCCCTCCCTGGTTGCCTGGGAGCCTGGGGATGAAAACAGGGATCTGGGGGTCCCTCCCCAGTGCCCCTTCCTGGCTTGGCCAGCATCACCCGGACAACTTGCTTAGAAGGGCAAGTGAGTTGGGAAGGTGCTGTTTACAGGGACTCCCTGTAGTTGCCTGAGATCCCGATCTGGTTTTCAGTGGTGGGGAGGGTGCAGTCCTGTGCCCATGGAAGAGAGGGTGGCAGGACCAGGCCAGTCCCCCTGTGCCCACCTGGCCCCGGTGGGGGATGCCCTCTCCTTTTCAGGGGTGCTTTCAGTCCTTCAAACCCCTCCAGGTTCCTGTCCCCCGGGCTTCCTCTCCCAGGGTTCTCGGGACCTGTGAGGATGCCCAGAGCATGGGTGGCATGCGTGAACACAGACCCAGGCCGTAGACCTGTGAGGTGTCGGCTCCTGGGTAGCCAGCACTCCTATTCCCTAGGGACTGTGGTGTGAACTGGGGCCCCCGGGGTGGGGAAGGGTACGGGATGCCACGCCATCAGGAGGCATGCCCGAGGCTGGCAGCTGAGAAGCCTGCCTGCCTGGGCTGTCCCTTGCCCCGCTGCCTCTTCGCTGTGACAACACTTAATACGTGATCCCATATCAATAAGAATTAGTGTAATCGTAATTGTACAAATAACAGAGTTAGGGTCTTCGCTGAGTGTTGTCTTCTGACCTCAGTCAAGGTGGTGCGGAGCTCGTTTGCTCACCTGCCCTCCAAGCCAGCCCTGCTGAAGGTGACACGGGCACCTCTCACCCACATACCACTCTACGCGCCAAACGGATGGGCTGGAACCACTGCCATGACAGCCACGGAGCTGGGCATTCAGGAACTCAGGAGTGTTTAGGCCAACCCTTAGGTTTTACTTCGGTTTTAAGGGGACTGAGGTCCAAATCCCAAGGCCAGTTGGTGGCCAGTTTGGCTGAGAGCCGGCGTCCCTCTCGCAGACCTCTGGCAGCATGTCTTTGGAAGGGAGTGGGACAGCATCTGTCGAGTCCAGTCACACACCCTTTGACCAGCACACCCGCTTCCAGGGACCTGTTATCTGGAAATACCTTTACGTGTACAAGGCCATATATGGGTGTTCGTTGCAGTATCTTTTGAACTGAGTGAAAAATTGGAAAGCACCAATTTTTTATTCATCTACATTGGGGACTGGTTGAACCAATTACGATGGACCGTATCATGCACCTATTAAAAAGACTAAAACAGAACTCTAAGTTCTAAAGTGTAACTGTCTCTATTATGAACCGAAAAAAAGTTGTAGTAAGACCTTGCTGGTACTATCCAGCTGTGCAAGAACCAACCTTGAGATGTAAACGTCTAGAATCCAACGTGGTAGCCATTGGCTACATGTGGCTTATTGGGCATCTGAAATCCAGCCCGGTCTGAGTTGAGATGTGCTGTGAGTTTAAAACAGCAAACTACCATTTGCTATGTCTAACATTAGACCTCAAAAAGAAAGATGTTTGGCTGGATTTTGAAGACTTTGTATTCAAAAAACGACACAAAGTATCTCACTAATGTGCTTTTTATGTTGGCTACATATTGAAATGATCATATTGGGGATATATTGAGTTAAATATGTTTTTATATTAATTTCACTTATTTTGACATTGCTTCACCTCTTTTGGATGCAGCTACTCTACAATGTAAAATGATATCTGTGCCCCAGGTGATCGGGCAGCCCTAGTCCAGAATGACAGACATCAAACCACCAAGCGTGGTCAGCAGTGGGGAGTGGATTAGGAGAAGTGTGTGAAGCAGGACCTATACTTGGCTCTTCCACATGGTTGTACAACTTTACATATTCATATATCACTTTTACAACGAGTAACAAACAAAATAGGATGCTGTTGTCATGCTCTCTGGCCGGCATGCTTTCTACCTCACCATGCCTGATGAATTTGCCCGCTCTGATGCCCTGTCTCCACGGAGGCCATGGTCCATGGAGAGAGGCCATCCGCTAATTCAGCATTACCTTTACCTTGGGGCATATCAAGCATGACCAACCCTTGGGGAACAGAAGTGGGACACTCTGTCCTCCCCACGTTCATGGAGAAGGCAGACCAGGGGGGTGACAGCCAGAAGCAGTGGCGGGGAGGCACCCAGCAACAAGAAGGCCCCAGCAGCTGCGGACGGGAGTTCTGTGGGCTGACATTAGCTAGTTTTCTTTAAGCATCTCTAGCATAATAAATACATTCTTCCCCCCTCCTTGGATAGCAATTGAAGACACAGTTTCTGGAAAACGGAAAGATAAATTCTAGTAGGTGCTTTCTATGGGAGCCTAGGAAACTTGCTGCTGTGTGTGACGTGTGCACCAGCCGTTTCCTGGACCCTGGTTGCTCCCAACGGATGCTGTCATTCATTCACTGACTGCTGAGTCTACCATTAAAGCTAGAGAAAGAGGGGCAGGTAAGATCCTTCTATGTCTCAACGTATCCCTGGTGACTCTTTTTGTTTTTCTTAACATCTTTACTGGAGTATAACTGTTTTACAATGTTGTGTTAGTTTCTGCTGTATAACAAAGTGAATCAGAGACTGTCTTTTTAATGGAGGTGTTAAGATGTTGAACCCCATTAATCTCTAGGTCAGAGACTAGGTCCAATTAGTCCCCTGGTTGAGGGCTTCTATGTTCCCAGGTCCAGAACTTAGACACACACACACACACACACACACACACACACACACACACAGAATTATAGGACATCTTGAAAACATTTTCAAACAAAGCAAAAGAGAATTTTCTAAAAATACCTAACGCCCCAAGTTGAGAGGATTGTAAGTTAATAGAAAGTCTGTTTTGTTTTCACTTAGTTCAGTATGACGACTAACCACTTAAGATGCCGGAGCGTCATTCTGTGTCTTGTACTTATCAACTTTGCAAAGCAAATAAATGAGGTTGCAAAGAGCCAAACCAAACAAAATCCCAGACTTTTCCTGGAAAATAACCAATAAAACATAAACAATGACAGCAACACCCTCCACATTCATTGATGTTTCCAATTACAGTTTCTGGGGCCTAAAATACACGGCAGGGAGCGACCACTTTATGCTACAAATATCACTGCAAACGCCACGAATTAAAACTGCTGCGTGATGGTTTGCAAAATGTAATTTGGCGAACATTCCCAAAGACAACTCTTCCCAAAAATCAAACCCATATTATTCAAGTCCACTCCCAGAGAGGTCTATCTCCCTTCTTAATTCCTCCCTAAATACTTGATTCAGACAGAGCAAATGTGTCTTGTCTTTTTTCTCCCAACCTCTCTCCCCTGTTTTATTCTCATCTCCTATCTCTGGTCAACCAGGAACAATTCCCGTGAATATTTTCATCCTTTCCCACATCCCCACTATTTCTGCTTATATTTGCTAAGGTTAAAAAAAAAAAAAGATACAACTTCTGGTAACAAAAGGAAGATGTATTTGTTATAGAATATTGTTAAAGTAAAAGAAAAAGAAATGTACAAAGGAATAAATAAACATCACGCATACAGCCTCCATCTAAAATATTGGCTAACATTTCAATGTATTCCTCGGCTTTTTCCTATAAATAGATTAGACGTGTCTGTGTGTATGTGTGTAATGAGAAATGTGATCATCCTACATTGTCGTTATGCATTCCTCTCTGTCATTTAAAAAGTGACTACATTACATCTCATCCTGTGGATAGACCATGATTTATGTGCCCAACCCTCGATTTGGGGCATTTGGATTGTTTCCTATGTGTGACTGTAGCGAACGACGCTCTAGAATGTTGGCTTATATTTACATTACTCCTTTAGGATTATTTCCTTAGGATGGATCCCTAGACATGAAACTGTTGGACTTGGGCACCTACTGCGGAACTGCCTTCCACAAACCAGCTCCCACTACCCATGGCAGTGAGAAGGAATCTCCAGCTCTCTTCACAGCCGAATCAGTCTTTCCCCTGAGGTTTTAACTAACGTTAAAATATTGGCTGATAAATGCCAGGAACTTCAGCGCTCTCGGAGGCTCTCGGGAAGACTCACATTCTCCGGGAAGCAAGAGTGGAGGTGCTAGGGACTGAGAGGCCAGGACGCTGAGCCCTGGAGCTGGGGGCTTCCCAGCAGACCCCCGGCCCCTGCATTTAGATGCTGAAGCCTGGTGATGGTCAGCTACAAGGGGCCTGTGCCCTCAGGGAGCATGGATTCGTTGGTCATTCCCACATGACCTTGTCCAGCCAGCCTGAGCTTACCCACATCGGAGCTTACCTGCCGCAGCAGCGGGGTGGAGAGGGTGCAGCCGGCCTCCTTCGGCCTCCTCCTCTGGCCAGGAAGGAGGATGGCTGAGGAGGGCCCACCCTTTAAGAGGGAACATCCGCAGGAAGAGCATGTGAGCCCCTATGCTGATCCCTCATGATCCCCATGAGGCTACGGTCTCGTGACCTTGCTCCCAGGCCTGGAAAGGAAACCACGGCCAAACCCACGCCAGGCTGCTCAATGAGGGATCCCACAAAAGCAGCCTTGGGATCTGGGGGGAGGGGAGCGAGAGCTTTCCCTTTGAAGTGACCCTCCCCCAACCAGCCCTTCAGCTAGAAATGTCAGCACTATTTGCATAATTGAGACAATTGGACAAAATGGTTCTTTCAGAAGCCCCTCATCAGGTGGGCGGTGCCCAGCCCTGGGGAGCTGGGGGAAGGCAGCACATGGCACTAATCATCACTAATCCTTTTCAGATCATCTGAAGCTGGACCAGAGGTTGAGGTGAACTCCAGTGCGAGGGCAGCGTGAGCCCCATGTGACTGTCATCCTTGTCTAGGCGCCCCTAAGACCCACGGTCCCTACTCCATCAGCAGCCCGAGTGACCTGTATCCATAGTCACCCCAAAACCGCCCTAAGGAGAGCTTTTGGGGTTTGCTATAACGCATGGTTAAGCCAGTGATCAGTGAGCTTTCTCAGCCTGACAGGAAAGAAGAAATCCAAACCCTGAAATTCTCCCTTACATGACCCTCCACGCAGGGGAGTCACCCACCCCAGCCTCCCACCTGTAAGTCTCCTCGGCCTGGGCTGCCTCCCTCATCACAGGAAGGGACAGAGGTGCAGACAGGTTGGACCCAAGGGCCGTTAGGGCAGTTCCCACTTTACAGATGAGGAGACTGAGGCTCATGTGAGTCACGTGGCTGCTTGCCCAGAGAGCCTGTGAAGCGGGGAGGAGATTGACTGGCCCCGGCTGTCGTGTTCATCCCATAGAGCCCAGGGGCTGCAGCCTGAGCCTGGGACCAGTCCCCACCGCAAGCTGCAGGAGTTCGTACCCACACCGGGGGGATGCCCAGGGGCTCGGGGAGCCTCTGAATTCTGGACGTGGATGCAGGATTGGGCAGGGGGGCTGGGCCATTTTCTAGGGAGGGGGTCCATCCTTTGCTTTCAGCAGCTTCTCTCAGGTCTGTGCCCACCAAAGGTTGACAACCTTGCCCCAGCAGAGTGGGTGCATGGGGGTTGCGGGGGATGAAGTGTGACTTCCGCCGTGCTTTGCAGGTGCACAGCCTGGGGGTGAGCCCGGCAGTGTCCGCCTGCCCAGCCACTGCTCTGGCCCGGCAGCAGAGTTGTCTGCCTTATAAACTGTTGATGGCTCTGCAGGCCTGATAGACTCACGGCTTTTAGCAGGAGTCCCTCGGGGGCAGAGGGGATGCTGTAAGTGGCTGTAGGTCTGACTGCATGGCCAAGGCAGAATTATTGATGCAGGGCATTCCTGGGACATCAGGAATCAGACTGGGAGCAGCCAGGGAGGCCCCACGGGAGGGACCCCACCATGGCTACAAAGCATGAAGCCACGTGGTCAGTGCCAAGGACAGCCCCATCCCAGCTGGCCAGTAAGTGCCTCTCCAGCCAGTGAACACGACTGTTAATGGTCACATAGACCCCTTCTCAGGGTCAGATAACACAGAGGGAATGCGATCCCCAGACCTCTGCAAGCCAGCACCCTTCCTTCCTGGGGCCGGCACCCTGGGACTGCCACATGCAACATGGTGGCCTGAGCCCCGTCTGCCTGGTGACCAAGCACTTGAAATGCAGCCGGTGCACACTGAGATGTGCTCTGAGCATAAAAAACATGGGATGGCCAAGACTGGTGATAATATTTTTTACTGATTACATGTTGAAATGATATTTTGGATGTTTGGGGTTGAAAATAATGTATTATTTTAAATATATATCATTAGTATTTTAACATATTTTATTTCAATATGTTAAATTTCAATATGATTCATCCTAGGAGGAAAGTAGGAGTCAATTTTATGTACTGTTTGACTCTAACTGTAAAAATATACTTTGAGAAAAAAGGACCAGAAAGGAATATAATATGCTAACAGGTTATGTTAATAAAAATATATGTGATTTTTTCTCTATAAAAAAAATTTGCAATCTGATTTTTTTTCTGAATAAAATGTATTATTATTTTTTTTCACCTGCTTCCATTTACTTTTTAAAAAAGTGACTACTAGAAGATTTGCGAAGACCTCTTGGGGCTCACTGCTGTGGCTCCCATTATATTCCTGTTGGCAGGCTCTGAGCCAGGGCTGCAGGGGGCAGGGGATCCTGGGCAGCATCCCCATTCTTGGGGGGTCTCTTCCTTGTATGGCAAGGTGCTTGGGAATGACGTTCTAGAGCTGTGGACGGGCTCTTCGTGTGTGAGGATTATTACGTGTCCAGGGAGCCGTCCGAGCCAATGACAACGGCACCAAGACCAGCGACAGGAAAGAAGCACTGGGCAGGTAGTTACGTGGTACCAGGTCTGCAGTCTGTGAATTAATCCACTCAGTCGTCACCCAGCCTCAGAGGTGGGCGTACTTCTTCTCCTGGGTGAAGAATGAGGACACCGAGGCTCTGAGGAAGTGAGCAGCTTGCCTGTGGTCACAGGGTCACAGCTGGTGAGGGGAATGGGGACAGTGACCGTGCGTCCCTGCAGTGTGGACCCCTGAGAAGGCGGCAGGGGCGCCCCGGGTGGAGGCAGCGCCCACACTCTGTCTGGGGGGGTCTTGGTTTGGGTTCCCTCCAAGGAGAATCGGAGACAAGCCCATGATGTTTTTCTCTTGGTCCTCTGTCCCCTGCATTTCCCTACCAACAGTGAGATCTCAAAGCCTGTTCCGGTCCAGGGAGGACTTCCTGGCAAGATTCACGGGTGGTGTCTGTCCTTCCACCTAATGTCGCTTTTCTCCCTTCTGTGAGGTCAGCGGACCTTGATGGCGATGGTCTACAGCCTGGACATCACTAGGACTTGCAAGATGGTGACGTCATTCCACCATCCCTGTCTTGTTTATTAGCCTCGTTTATTCTATTCTTGTAGAATTCATCTACAAGAAGCTTCCCCTGACTACGTTGGTTAACACCGTTCACACAGGAAAGGCAGGGAAAAGGTTTCCATTTCCAGAGAAATGAGTTTGTTCCCTGGCACCCTCCCAAGGTGACTAACATGTTTCTTTTTCCAGAGTGTCAGCTGTGAATTCATAGTTCATGTGTTGAACTTGAAACATACTTGATGCGTTTCAATCCACAACACTAATTTCCTTTACTGTTTCCTTACTGTTGTGAATTGTCCCAATTTCACATGGGCTCCTGAATCCTTCTGGCATGACACCAGGAGCATCTGAGAAGTTCCTTGCTATCGGGCTCATCTTGTACATTTCTTCCCCTAGACCTGGACTTGGCTATTCCTCCAAGGAGCCATGGTTCTTTTTAGTGGGAAGTGGTATTTAGAAACCAGTATCCGCTTCTGAATTGAATTGTTTCTAGGTCTTTTCAGTAGTCAGAACTATGAAGTTTATGTATATATAAATATATAATATAAACAGTTCCCAAGTCAAAACTGCAAACAAGATTTATTTGGAAGTGTCTGGCTACTATTTCTATCTCCCCCGTAGTAAACTTTAGTATCTCCCCAAGATTAAACTTTAAAACATTTTTTTTGTTTTAATCTGTCTGCTTTTGAGTATTAGTATATAATATTAATTCTGTGTCTATATAGATACATGTATCTTTTTCACAGAAATGGTAGAGGACTTTACACACTTATTGCCACCTTGCTTTTTTTGCACTTCTCCACTTTTCCTGGGGATTGCTTAGCCGTATCTCATTTCTTTTTGTAGCTGCGTAGCCCAGATCCTTGAGTGAATGGATGAAAAATTGATTCAACCAGATGGACGCTTAGGTGGGTTTTGGTCTTTAGAAATCACATAGCAACAAAAAGCCTTGTCATGTTCCTTTTGCATTTTGCCAGTCATCTCTAGTTTCGTAACAGTGAGATTACTGGGATTAAGGGTAAATGCACATGTAATTTTGCTAATATTGCAAAATTCCCCTTCATGGAGGTTGTACCATCTTGCATTTCCACCAGCATTTTACGAGAGTTCTGTTTCCCTGCATCCTTGTCTACACAATGTGCTGTTAAACTTTTGGGTTTTTTGCCAATCTTATTCAGAAATGGTGTCTCAGTAGAGTTTTGGTCTATAGTTTTCTTTTCTTGTGATGCTCTTGTCTGGTTTTTGTATCAGGGTAATCCTGGCTTCATAGAACGACTTGGGGAATGTCCTCTCTCTTCTATTTTCTGTAAGAGCTGGTGAAAGATTGGTATTAATTCTTCTTTACAAGTTTGGTGGAATTTACAAGCGAAACCATCTGAGCCTGGGGTTTTCTTTGTGGGAAATTTTAAAATTAATAGTTCAATCTCTTTACTTTTTACAGATCTATTCAGATATTTCTATTTCTTCTTGAGCCAGCTTCAATAATTTGTGTCTTTTCAGAAATTTGTCCATTACATCTGGGTTTTTTATTTGTTGGCATGTAGTTGTTCATGGTATTCCCTTAAAATCCTTTTTATTTCTAGAAAAGCAGTAGTGGTATCCTGTTTTTCGTTCCTGATTTTACTAACTTGAGTCTTCTCCCTTTTTTCTTGGTTAGTCTAGCTGATTTATCAATTTTGTTGATCTTTTGAAAAAACCAACTTTTGGTTTCATTGATTTCTTCAACTGTTTTTTCTATTCTGTATTTTATTTCTTTCTACTCTAGTCTTATTTCCTTTCTTCTACTTGATTCGGGTTTAGTTTGCTCTTCTTTTTCTAGTTTTCCAAAGCTGAAGGTTGGATTATTGATTTGAGGTCTTTCATTATTAATATAGGTGTCCACAGCTATCAGTTTCCCCCGAGCACTGCTTTAGCTGCATCCCATAAGTTTTAGTATGTTGTGCTTTCACTTTTCTTCATCTTAAAGTAGTTTCTAATTTTTCATGTGACATCTTTAGCCCACTGGTTGCTTAGGAGTATATAGTTTAAGGTCCACATGTTTGTGAATTTCTCATATTTCTCTCTGTCATTGATTTCTAATTTAATTCCACTGTGGTTGAGAACATACTTTGTATGATTTCAATCCTTTTAAACTTACATAGGCTTAGCATATAGTCTATCCTGTTGAATGTTCCATGTGAACTTGAGAAGAATGTGTATTCTCTTGCTGTTGGGTGGAGTATTCTACTAGATGTCTGTAGGTCAATGTAGTTTTTTTAAAAATATTTTTATTTATTTATTTTTGGCTGCATTGGATCTTCATTACTGTGCTCGGGCTTTCTCTTTTTGAGGCCAGTGGGGGCTACTCTTCATTGCGTGGGCTTCTCATTGCACTGGCTTCTCTTGTTGCGGAGTACAGGCTCTAGGCGCAAAGGCTTCAGTAGTTGTGGCACGTGGGCTCAGTAGTTGTGGCGCACGGGCTTAGTTGCTCCGCGGCACGTGGGATCTTCCCAGACCAGGGCTCGAACCCATGTCCCCCGCGTTGGTAGGCGGATTCTTAACCACTGCGCCACCAGGGAAGCCCTCGGTGTAGTTTTAATGTGCATTTATATTAGTATGAGTAAGTCTGGGCATCTTTCCATGTTTAAGGGCCGCCTGCATTCTGTTTCTGTGAACTTTCCACATCCCCTGGTCATTTTATAGGGTTCTTTCCTCTGTGTTTAAATCTTGTTCGTATATATTAAAGATGGCAAGCTTGTGACTATGATAAAGTGGCAGATAATTTCCCCCAGTTTGTCACATATGTCTCTTAACTTTACTTACTAGCCTTGGCTTCTTGCTTCCTTGCTATTTTCTGTCCACTTGACTCAATTCACCACTGACATAGCCTCTTCTAGGCTGTGCAGTGGGCATGGCTCAGACATGACTCCCAAGGTTCACAGGCTAATGGGGGAGATGGCACTGACACCGACACACTGGAATACAAGGCAGGCCATGGGATTCTTTCTAATCACACTTGCCAAGCCACAGGAAAATATGAAAGGAGAGAGAACTTGTTAAAAGAATGGGGGGTTGCTTCATCTGGGCATGTAGTTTGGGTGCAAGTCCAGGTGGCAGATTTGAAAGGAGGCGCTTTAGGCAAAGAGCTGGAGGTGGGATACAGGAGGTCTGCAGGCAGACCAGCAGGCCCTGTGGACTGGAGCATGGGTCCCAGGCTAGGACAGGTGATGGGGAGGGAGGGAAAGGAGAAGACCAGGCTGGGACATGAGGGCAGGTAGGAGAGCGCGGGGGAGTGCCGAGGGCTCGGGCCAGCACTGGCCAAGCAAAAGGTTTGTGAATCCTGACCTGGAGGCCCTGTTCCAAATACCTTCCTTCTCAAAGTCTCATTTGAGGTAGGACTTATATCTGTGTGGCAAACTATACTACTCCTGGGATCGGCTGCAGGCGTGAGCATCCACTTTCCATATTTCTGAATTTTTTACATAAAGTTTAAAACCAGATGGTGTTGACTTGTGAGCGACTCCATCAGCAGAATCTCCGAAATCAAGAAGCTAAAGTGGTAGATATATTAAACAAATACATTTGCTTTGTAAATGAAACTCATGTTTCATCGAACAATGCCTCTAGCATGAGGAAGGCTAGAGCAGAAATGAAAACCTTTGGTGTTGTGATCAAGGATAATCATAAAAATAAATAGGGCTTCCCTGGTGGCGCAGTGGTTGAGAGTCCGCCTGCCGACACAGGGGATACGGGTTCGTGCCCCAGTCCGGGAAGATCCCACATGCCATAGAGCGGCTGGGCCTGTGAGCCATGGCCGCTGAGTCTGCGCGTCTGGAGCCTGTGCTCCGCAAACGGGAGAGGCCACAACAGTGAGAGGCCCGTGTACCGCAAAAAATAATAATAATAATAAATAAATAAATAAATAAATAAATGGATAACTAGATCAGGCAGAGACTCATAGGCCCATCAATGCCTTTGATCATCATAAACTTTGCCTCCACTGCTCTGGAAATCCTCCACCGACTGCCCGAAGAACAAGGTAACTTTTGCCACTTGGGGGAAAGAAGATCCTCAAACATTTGGTCTGCAGGCCTGGGAAGCTCCCCTCTCTCTGTCTGACAGGCAGAGGGTCTTCCCAGTGAACCTCAAGGACCAAGTTGGCCAAAATGTGTCGGTCACTCTCCAAAGGATGCCTGGCTGGTCAGTAGCTGAATATTGGCAGCAGCCTTTTTGCATCACCCTCCTCCTCTGCACGCAGCTCCAGGCTAGCGGAAGCTGGAGTGCCGGCCACTCTGCAGTGCAGGACACAGGCCCAGAGAGCCTCCCATGGAAGGACCAATGGGAGGATCCCAAGTGGACAACCGCTTCCTGTTTGATCACGGGAGCTTTCTTTTCATTTTTTCTTTTTCTCTTCTCTTTTATTTATTTATTTTTGGCTTCTCAGTGGGTTATGTTGTAATGTTGGCAGATGAAGTGTCCTGGGATCACAAGTCCATGGGCAGAAAAACCCTGCCAAACGTCGACTACATTTTAGTTTCCAGAATAATCTCTACAGTGAAAAGAAAGCCGGTGATTTTGCGGTGGAAATGACCAACTGTCTCAAAGCTTTGTAGGAGTCTCACAATGGTGTGAATGTCAGGATCTGGGGTGGCCAGTCTGGGCAAAGAGGGAATGTGCCTTCTGCTGCTGCGGGCTGGCCTGGTCAAGGCTGGAGCTTCTGGAAGTGCCAAGGAGTGAGCATTTTCCTAGCTGGTTTTCTTTCTTACCAAGTTCCTGACATCTGGTTCATCTGCAAGCCCACCACCCACGTGTAAGAAGCCCCACCGCATCACAGTGTTGGAGTCGCTACACGTCTGAATGTAATCTTCTGCCCTCTGGTGGGAGCGAGGAGGGCACTTATTCAAAATTCCAAACGCCGTGGCTAATACTTCTTTAATCTTCACTCTGGAGTGATGGCGAGTCTCCCGAAATGTGGGTCCAATTATGTGGAAGTCAGTGTGACCTTGTCTTCCTTTGAGATGTCTGTGTTTCTGAGGAGAGCTTTGGGCAGGAACCATACAAGAAGTCATTTTGCCTCTGTCTGACTTTGTATATAGCAGCGGCCTGCATCAGCACAGAATCTCTGGGAGATAAAAGGAGAAGCTGGAGCTTCAGGAAGCCAGCTGTGCCTTCTCACAGATGGGCCCCGAAAGATGCCTCAGAGCACGGACACGTTCTACGCACAGGGCTCTCCTTTGTCACGGGTGTCTGTGCTCTGAGGCACCTTTCAGGGCCCATCTGTGAGAAGGCACAGCTGGCTTCCTGAAGCTCCAGGTTCCCCTTTTATCTCCCAGTGATCCTTTTAGCATAAGTTATTTATCTCACACCTCACGTCTCATTGGAAAGGGAGAGCTCGTAATGGTGTTCAAGATAATCCCTTACCAGCCTCATCTCTTCTGAGTGACGCTTCACAGCTACTAAAATTTGGATTTTACCCAATTTTGTTGCAATAACCAATGAAAAAAAAAAAAAAAAGCACCAAAACAAAAATTTAGGAACATCCTGTAAATCTCAGTAAAGCTTTAAACAAAATGTTCTGGGCATTGAGTACTCTTGTCGCTTGAATCTTATTTTAATTAGGAACAAGTCTTTGATTTGTAATCTCTTGGAAAAAAGTCTCCTGAAGTCTCTGAGCAGGCAGGACCGCTCTGGAGGGAGGTGGCCAGTGTGAGAGCACAGAGCTTACAGTGGGTAAGGGCCAGTTCTGGAAACAGCAGGAAAGATTCTAGCATTCTATTTCAAAAAAAATTTTTTTTAATAGACTTTATTTTTAAAAACAGTTTTAGATTCACAGAAAAATTGAGAAGACAGTATAGAGAGTTTCCGTCTCCCCTGTACTCTTCTAATAATATTAACATACTATTATGGTCCATTTATACTATGATATAAATGTGTATATGTGGTATACATTACTATGGTAGCATATATACTATGGTATATTGTTAATGAGCTAACATTGACATATTATTACTAACTAAAGATTATGCTTTATTCAGATTTCCTTAGTTTTTTATCTAATGTTCTTTTTCTGTTCCAAGGTCTCATATTACATTTATTTTTTTCCAGCTTTATTGAGATATGATTGACACACAACATTGTGTAAGTTTTAGGTGTACTAGGGTCGATCTGATACATTGATAAACTGCAAAATGGTTACCACCATAGTATTAGCTACCATCTCCACCCTGTCACCATTTCTTTTCTTGTGATGAGAATATTTAAGATCTACTCTCTTCCTAACATGCAGGTGTGTGACACAGTATTTTACTATCATCAGCATGCTGTTCATTAGATACTCAAATTTGTTCATCTTAAACTGAAACTTCGTACCCTTTGACCAGCTTCTCCCCATTTTCCCCACCACCTAGCCCCTAGTAATCATCACTGTTTCTCTGAGAGCCTAAAAAAGCTTAACTTTTAAAGAATCCATGTATAAGTGATATAATACAGTATTTGTCTTTCTCTGTCTGACTTAGTTCACTTAGTATAATGCCCTCAAGGTCCATCTGAGTTGTCAAAAAAAAGGGGGGGGGCAGGATTTCCTTCTTTCTCAGGGCTGAATCATTCTACCTTTTTCAGGTCATCATTTCTTTCCCAGTTGATTCAGAAAGCAAGCAAATGACAAACACGCTTGCTAAAGAGATTGTTAGCAACGAGTCCCAAATTTCCCCTAGTGCTGGGAAACTTCGTTAGCTGAGGTTTCTCCTTCCCGTCATGCCCAGTTCCCTCCTCCCAAGGTACCAATTAAACTTTTTTTTTTTTTAAGTCACTGGGATGAAGAGGAATGTCATCTGCTCTGAGGGGCTCCTAACTCAGAGATGCTGCTCTTAGAGAATTGAGCCTGCCCAGAAATAAAATAAAATAAAATCTCTAAATTTCTAAACTGGGCTCCTCAGAGCTTGGATGTTCTCAAAAAATGATCCCATGTGAACTAACTGGGGCCACTCTGCATACTGTATTTTCCTCTTAGAGATTCACATGTTAGGATGTGAAAGGCTCTGAGAAGTCCTACAATGAAGAAACCTCTTTGCTTTTAGGTAACCCAGCATTTCCCAAACTAGTTTGACCCTGAATCCCCCCTTTTCTTCTGAAGTACCAGCAAATGTCTCTCAGATCCAAAGTGTCACAAGGAAGGGTTTGGGAAGCCTCACCCTCAGGTACCAGGAGCTTAACCGTCTGAGGGGCTGATGACTGTTTTGTATTGAAGCAAACTGCCTCCCTGAGGTCCATGGAGATGGGAGGCTGATGGTCCCTATTGAAACCTCCCTTGGCTTTGGTGAGGTGGGATCAACTCCCAATGTGGGTTCTGTCTGAATCACTCCCACTGTGACACACTTTCACCCACCTCCAGTCAGGGAATGATACCTGAAAGAAGTGTCCCAGCTAAATCATGGGGAAGAGGAGGTGGACTCCTGCCCTCTCAGACTCCAGGGTCTGCCCCCTGAGCCCCCTGCCAGACAGGACCTGGAGACAGCCAGGGACAGAGGGTGCTCTGGTGACTGTCCTGTGGCCACTGGAGGGCACTCTGCAGGACCACTGGTTGTGCTCAGCATTCTGTGCAAACCCACCTCTGCGGTCCTGCTCTCACCCCCATCAAACCAGCTGACTCTGCCCTTTCCCTGCAGGGATCTACAGACCGCCCTTCTTCCCTCCTCTTTCCTGGACTTTGACGTTTTATCCAGCATGTTGTGAAGAGTGGGCCCCACTTTCTGTGCCAGGCTCTACGTGGGGGCAGCATCTCCAGCAGGACACACTCTTTCCTGGATGGTCCAGCCTGGGGGCTGTGCTGTCCTTGGCTCCCTAGCATCTTCCATTCCGCCTTGGATGGGAACGATTGTGCACAGGCCGATGGTCCCTGCCAGACGTGAGCTCCCCGACCCCGGACGGGACATCATCATAGCCCAGGAGTCCCCATGGGCCTGGTAGGTATTCCCCTGAGTGTTAAATGCCCTGCTGGCCAGGGCATTTAACATAAAGATTTTTACGTGTGTGCAAGTAAATGTGAGTATAGGTTTAGAAATGGAAATATTTCTGAGGGTTCTGCTCTGCCACTCTGGAAACCATGGCCCTAGTGTCAGGTCATCGTGGGGCATGGGGAAGTGGGAAGTTGCCTGACCTAGTAGTCTGGGAAACTGCAGGGGATGGGCTAGACTCTAACCTGGAAACAGGAGAAGTGGGTGGCTTCTCCATGACATGTCCAAACAGCCCCGAGGCTCTTTAGTGATGAAATATCATCTGCTCCTCCTCTTTGTCCCCATCTCAGAATAGCTAGTAACAGCCAACATTTTTTTACACACCTATAAAACACTCTAAATTAATTAACTGAAAACTTTTTTATTGTGGTAAACTATTTACAACATAAAAATTATAATTTTAACTATTTTAGAGTGTACAGTTTCATGGCATTAAGTACTTTCACTTGTTGTGTAACCATCACCACTATCCAACTCCAGAACTTTTTCACTCACTCTCCCCTCCCCCATACCCCCTGGCAATTTCTATTCTACCTTCTGTCTCTATGACTTTGAGGGCTCTGGTACCTCATTTAAGTGGAATCACACAATATTTTTCTTTTTGTATCTGGCTTATTTCACTTAGCATAATATCCTCAAGGCTCATCTGTGTTGTAGCATGTGTCAGAATTTCCTTCCTTTTTGGGCTTCCCTGGTGGCGCAGTTGTTGAGAGTCTGCCTGCCGATACGGGGGACGCGGGTTTGTGCCCTGGTCTGGGAGGATCCCACATGCCGCGAGGATCCCACATGCCGCAGAGCGGCTGGGCCCGTGAGCCGTGGCCGCTGGGCCTGCGCGTTCGGAGCCTGTGCTCCGCAGCGGGAGAGGCCACAGCAGTGGGAGGCCCGCATACCGCAAAAAAAAAAAAAAGAAAGAAAGAAAGAAAATCCTCTCTGAAAGAAAATAGCATCATCCTAAGCCTCAAATTATTTCTACAAATGATTTCTCAAATATAATTTATTTGACACACAGCCAAACATAAGCAGACACTTTGGGATACATGACAACATGAAAAAGAACCAGCAGAAACAACAGACAATAGAAAAGAACTCCAGGGGTTCCATGAATTACCAGATACAGACTTTAATGCAATAATCCTTACATGATCAAGACAAAGTTTAAAATTTTTGCAGAAAGTGTAAAATGATAAAAAATACCTTAACAGCTTAGAAAGGCAGCCAACTAGAAATTTTAGAACTGAAAAATTTAGTAACTGGAGTTAAGAATCTATGGATTGGATTAACAATATATTAGACCAACTAAAGGGAGAAGTAATGCATTGGAAGCCAAATTAAAAGAAATTATTCAGAATGGAGTAGGAGAGAGAAAAGTAAGGAAAACATAGAAGAAAGGATAAAAGACAGAGAATTCAATAAAAAAGTTCTCACAGTGTTTATATGGAATCCCAGAAGGAGTAGAGAAAAACAGAGTAGAAACAACATCTGAAAAGATAGTGGCGGAGAATTTTCCAAACTGATGAAAGATATTAATCCACAACTTGTGAATCCCAATCAACTCCAAGCAGAATAAATACAGAGAAATGTGTATCTAGACATACTATAGCGAAATTGCTGAAAACCAAAGAGAAAGCCTTAAGAGTTTGCAGAGAAAAAATCAGATTAGCTACTAAAAAAGGCAGCTGATTTCTCCATAGAAATAAAGAAAGTCAGAAGAGAATGAAATGATCTATTCGGAGTGCTGAGAGGAAACAATTGCCAACCTAGAATTTTATGCCCAGAAAAATATCCTTCAACAATGAAAGGAAAATATAATCTTTTTCAGGCAAAGAATAACAGAGGGCTTATAGATAACAAGCACATATTAAAAGAATTACAAAGGGCTTTCTTCAGAGAGAGCTAAAAATATCACAGATGGAAGTATGGAGCAGAAAGGAATAAAGAACAATGAAAATAGTACCTGTGTGTGTACATTTACATGGATAACAACTATATAAAATAATAGCAGTAATATTGCATGGGATTTAAAATAGATACAGAATTTAAATACTTGAAAATTACTTCGGTTTTCTGCTTGGATATGTAAAGATGTTGAAAGTCATCACTCTTTTTTCTTTTTTAATGTTTTATTTTTAATGTTTTATTTTTGGCTGCATTGGGTCTTTGTTGCTGCACGTGGGCTTTCTCTAGTTGCAGCGAGTGGGAGCTACTCTTTGTTGCAGTGCACAGGCTTCTCATTGTGGTGGCTTCTCTTGTAGCAGAGCACAGGCTCTAGGCACACGGGCTTCAGTAGTTGTGGCCTGATGGCTCAGTAGTTGTGGCTCACAGGCTCTAGAGCACAGGCTCAGTAGTTGCGGCGCACGGGCTTAGTTGCTCTGTGGCATGTGGGATCTTCCCAGACCAGGGATCGAACCCATGTCCCCTGCAATGGCAGGCGGATTCTTAACCACTGTGCCACCAGGGAAGTCCCAATCACTCCCACTCTTACAACAAGAAAAATCTTCTTAAATCCATAAGAGAATCAAGGTCATAGGAAGTAACACCCAGAAAACTGGAGAGACAGGAAAGTACAGAGAATCACAGCCTTCTAAAGCCATGAAAGTGACCAGAGATAAATTTAGCTAAACAGTCTCATCTCTAAGGGCAAAAGCTCTGAGGCTAAATTTGGATGGCTGGGGGGAATGATTTACCCATAGTTTCATCCATTATGAAATCTATGCAGGTAGGGTCACTGATCCAAAGTGCACAGACTCTCAGAGATGACCTGGTTCAAATTTATTTGACACATGCAACTTCAGACTCCCCCATGTCCCCCAGCTTGCCCTCTCCACCACCCAGGAAAGGCTAGAAAACCTTAAACTATAAATTGACAAATTGCTGGAAGCAGACTGGACCAGCTTGAGAGTTAAAAACTCCAGGGGGCCCAGTCTTAGGAGGCCCCCCCAATTTTGTGAGTATTACCTCAAATACTCAGGAACCCCCATGAGGCTCTCATGGTGAAAATCAGAGAAAAATCTCCCCATGCTTCTGGCAGCAGGAGAGGAAACATATCCATTTTGGGGCCTTCTGTTCCCCATCTGCCCTCAAGGGAAACTACTTAGTCAGAACCTAAACGATGTGGGGAAAGGGAAATACCCAACTCCAAACCCCTCCAGTCTTCTTCTCTCGTGTAAGTGGGAGAAAAAACGCTGAAAAGCACTTGTGAAGGTCAGAGCCCAGGGGCACAGGCTCACTAAAAGACTGAGACCTGATCTTATGTTGATAGGATGCTTCTCTGCCCCTCATACCTTACCACCACAACATGGCTCCTATATAATAATAGGGTTACAGCCTAGTGAACCGCAAGGCTCAGACTCTAAGGAGTTTCAAGGGAACTCAAAGACAACAGGGAGAGCAAAAAAAGAAAGACACTAGAGGAAAGTAAAGCCTTAGACACCTACAGATACAGTAAACAGTAAACACAGTATAACTCCTAGCCAGATAAATATAAACCGTCAAACTAAAGTTATATTTACCTCAGTTCTTATTATCCAATATAACATGTCTGGCTTTCAACAAACAATTACACAGCAAGCTAGCAGACAAGGAAAAACAGTCTGAAGAGACAACACAAACAACAGAACCGGACTCAGATACAGCAGAGATTTTGGAATCAGCAGACTAGGAATTTAAAATAATTATGATTACATACTAAGGGCTCTAGTGGGAAAAAAAGAACAACATGCAGAAAGAGGGGTAATGTAAGCAGAGAGATGGAAACTCTAAAAAAGAATCAAAAGGAAATCAAATCAAATCAAAAGCACTTGAACAGCAATGAACAATGCCTTTGATGGGCTCACCAGTAGACTGAACATGGCTGAGAAAAGAATCAGTGAGTTTGAAGATATCAATAGAAACTTCCAAAACTGAAATGCAAAGAGGAAAAAGAATGAAAAAAAAAGAAATATAATATCTAAGAACTATAGAACAATTACAAAAGGAATACCAGATACATAATGGGAATACCAGAGGGAGAAGAAAAAAAGGAGCAGAAGAAATATTTGAGGTAATAATGGCTGAGCATTTTCTAAAATTAATGACAGACCTCAAACCACAGATCCAGGAAACTTGGAGAACGCCAAGCACAATAAATATCAAAAAATCAGCACCTAGCCATATCATATTCAAACAGCAGAAAACCAAAGACAAAGAGAAAATCTTGACAGAAGCAAGAGAATAAAAAAACACCTTACCTATAGAGGAAGAAGGATAAGAATTATATCAGAATCACATCAGAAACCATGCAAGCAAGAAGAGAATGGAGTGAAATAAAGTACTGAAAAAAACCCCAATAACCTAGAATTCTGTATCCAGAGAAATTATCCTATAGAAGTAGAGAAATAAATACTCTCTCAGACAAAAAATTGAGGGCATTTGTCACCAGTAGAAAAAAATGCTAGAAGAAATTCTTCAAGTGAAGAAAAAGATATGGGTCAGAAACTCAGATCTACATAAAGAAAGGAAGAATGTTAGAGAAGGTATACATGAAAGTAAAATAAACCTTTTTATTTTTATTATCAATTAATCTAATAGATAACTATTTTAAAATAATAGTAACAATGTATTGGGTGATTATAGCTTATAGGTAAGAGAAATGAATGACAGAATGTTATAAGGAATAGAAGACAGGAAATGGGAATACTCTGTTATATTACCCACTACCCATGAAGTGACACAGTGTTATTAAAGTGGACTTAGATTAGTTGCAAATGTATATTGCAAACTTTAGGGCAACTGCTTAAAAATTTTATAAAGAAGTATAATTGATAAGTTAAGAGATGAGAGAAAATTGAATCATATAAAATGATCAATTAATACCAGAGAAGGAAGAAAAAGAGGGAAAGTTTTAAAAACAAAGGACAAATGCAATTAATAGAAAAGAGTTACTAATATGGTAGATATTAATCTGACTATATTAATAATCACTTTAAAAGTGGTTGGTCTAAACCCACCAATTAAAAGACAGAAATGTCAGAATGTATAATAAAAACAAGACACAACTATATTATGTCTACATGAAACCCACCTTAAACATAAAAAATCAAAAAGTAAAAATGTGAGGAAAGACTCTACCATGCTAGCACAGATCAAAAGGAAGCTGGACTGGCTATATTAATTCCAGACAAAGCAGACTTCAGGAAAAGGAAATTTATCAGAGATAAAAAGGGCAATACATAGTGTAAAGAGGAAAATTCTCCAGGAAGACATAACAAATCTTAATGACTGTGCACCTAACAACAGAGAGTCAAAATAAGTGGGGCAAAACGGATAGAACTGCAAGGTGAAATAGACTAATCCACTTCAGCAGACCTCTATAAATAATTTACAGATCCAATAGGCAGACAATCAATAAGGATATAGTTGAGCTGAATAGCACCATCAGTAAACTGGACCTAGTTGTCATTTATAGAATACTTCACCCAACAACAGCAGAGTATACATTCTTCTCAAACTCACATGGAACATTCACCAAGATAGACCACATCTGGGGATGTAAAACACACCTCAACAAATTGAAAGGACTAGCGATCAGACGAAATATGTTCTCAGACCACAATGGAATTAAACTAGAGATAAGTAATAGAAACATAGCTGGAAAATCCCCAAATATTCAGAGATTAAATAACACACTTCTAAATAACACATGGGTCAAAGAAAAAATCTCAAAAGAAATTTTAAAATATTCTGAGGTAAAAACATCTAATCAAAATTTGTGGGATGCAGCAAAAGTAGTGCTTAGGTGGAAATATATAGCCTTGATGCATTTACTGAAAAGAAGGAATACCTAAAATTAACAGGTTAAGCTTCCGCCTTAGGAGACTAGAGAAAGAAGAACAAATTAAATCTAATACAAGCACAAGAAAAGAAATAATAAAAATCTGAGCAGACATCAATGAAATGAAAAACACAGAATCAACAGAGAAAATAAATGAAACCAAAAGCTAACTTTTTGAAAAGATTAATAACATTGATAAACCTCTAGCCAGGCTAACCAAGAAAAAAGAAGACATGGTTATTAATATCATTATCAAAGAGAAGTTATCACTACTGACCTCATGGACATTCAAAGGGTAATAAAAGAATACTGTGAACAACTTTATGTACACAAATTCGATAACCTAGATGAAATGAATCAATTCCTTGAATGATACCATCTATCAAAACTCACACAGGAGAAATAGGTAACCTGAATAGGTTCATATCTACTAAAAAACTGAGCCAGTAGTTAATAAGCTACCAATACAGAAAGCACCAGGAAACTAGATGAGTTCACTAGTGATTTATACAACACATTTAAGGAAGAAACTATATCAGTTCTCTACAATCTCTTCCAGAAAATAGAAGCAAAGGGAGCACTTTCTAACTTATTCTACAAGGCCAGCATTATCCTAATCCCCAAACTAGACAAAGACATTACAAGAAAATTACAGCAATATTTCTCTCATGAAAATAGATGAAAAATTCCTCAGCAAAATATTAGCAAATTGAATCCAATAATGTATAAAAACAGTTAAACATCATGACTAAGTGGGATTTATTCCAGGTATTCAAGGATACCTTCCTTCATGCTCAACATTCGTGTCATCCATCACATCAACAAGTTAAGAAGGAAAAATCACATGATTATATCAACAGATGCAGTAAATACATTTGACAAAATCCAATATCTGTAAATCATAAAAACTCTTAACAACTAGGAACAGAGGAAAACTTTCTCAACTTAATAAAGATAACTTACAGAAACTCTACAGCTAACGTCATAACTAATGGTGAGAAATTAAAAATCCCCCAAAGTAAGGTATGTTTTGGATATTGACAAACTGATTCTAAAGTATATATGGAAAGGCAAAAGATCAGAATAGCTAACACAAAACTGAACAAGAAAAAAGCCAGAGGACTGACTTCAAGTCTTACTATAAAGCTCCAATAATTAAGATAGTGTGGTATTAGTGCAGAAAAAAATAGACAAATAGATCAATGGAACAGAATAGAGAGCCCCAAAATAGACCCATACAAATACAATGAACCCCAACCTGTGACCCCAACCTGCCCGCAGAAGGACTCTGCCCTTGGTCTTATGCTCTGCTCCTGATGTCTTGAAATTCGAATCAGTTTTGAACAAAAAGCCAGTGTTTTTCTTTTGCACTGGACCCAGCAAATCTTGTAGCCAATCCTGACAAAAGCCCCTCTGGCTTCAAACCAAAGGAGGCTGCGTCCAGTGCCGAGGCCCCCATGTCGCTCGCATGGGGCTTCCTTGGGCACCAGCAGGAGTGGAAAGGAATCCTGTGGGAAACACACAAGCCCAAACTGGGCTCAGGGTCTCAGTCACCGGGAGCTGTGTGTGGGTCAGCCTCCCCAGCCTTGTGTGGCGCTGCTCTTGGCCAGGTCATCTCTCCACTGTGGGCTGGGGTCGGGGAGTGGGGGTAGGATGGGGAGGGGGGCTTTGCAGGTGAGCTGGCCTACACTGGGCAGGAGGGCCTATCCCGAGCGGCTGGTGCAAGGCCCCAGTAACGGTGCCACCCTTGTGCTCACCCTCCAGCTCTGTCCAGCCAAGGGCTCCCAGGCAGTGTGGCCCTCTCACTTTGGGTCATCTGGTGGGCCCCTGACAGATCATTCTCTGGCCCTGGCTCTGGCCCCAGCCCCACCTGTGGACCCTGGCTGTGCCGGCTCAGCTCTCTGCTGCCCCCACCTGGCCGCCTCCAGAGCCCACCTGACCTCCACAGAGCTCTAGCTGGCTCTAATTTGACAACTCCCTGAAAGAACAGAATATTGCTGCTGGTTGGCTGGTTTTGACCCATACAAATGGCAATTTGTCAATGGCTCAACCTCATACCATTGATCAGCAGGGTCTTATAAATGGGAATGGAGGTTGGGTGTATAGGGTAAAAGTCATGGGTATAAAGAACAATGCTGACTTACAACTTTAGCACATGCTCAGGAGAGCCCGGGTATCTGTCAGCTGTCTGTGGTCGCTCTGAGGGCGGCCCTAGACGCTGGCATGGAAATTGGCTGCTTGTGGGGAGTGAAGAGGTGCCGCAGGAATGCCCCTCCCCCACCACCACCGAGAACCAGGAAGGATGAGGAGGGAGGGTGCGCTCAGGGAGAGCAGCCGCTGGGTGCCCCAGGCAGAGGCAGCTGTCTCCGCGCAGCCCGCTGTTCTTGGGAGAGAGACAAGGGCTCCTCCCCTGAGGACAGGTGGGCGGGGACATCTGACACCTGTGTGTTGTGCCTCTCCTGGCCCAGAGGTTATGGAACATTGGAGAATAAGGGAGAGCCGCCTTGGGGCAATGACCCTCAGTTCCAGCAGCAGGCCAACTTGGCAGAGGGGAAAGAACATGTCGAATTCAGCCAGTGCTTGGCTCTGGTGGGGACATTTGCAGGTTCCAGAGCTCTCTGAGCCTCAGTTTTCTCACCTGTAATTTGGGAAGCAAGCACCTGCCTCCTCCATGTTACAGGCAGGGCTGGTCTTCAGCAGGGATGCACTTCCAGATGGGAAAATATCAGGATGCCTCCATATAGGTCAGGAAATAGCCATTGCCCAGAGCTGCCCAGGTGCCCTAGTGCCTCCCCTGGGACCCTGGGCACCTCTCCATGAACTGGCAACTGAAGGGTTAATGCCTGGTGCGTCTGTGGACCTGCCTAATGCCCCTCCTGGCATCTGACCCGTCTGCACTGATCCTGCTGTTTACCCCTGGTGAGAAGCAGATGGGACCACATACTGAGAAAAGATGCGTAGACGATATAGTGGCAGAACACTCGTGGTGTTATCACTGGTGCAGCCTAGAGTGGTCCAGGTGCAGCAGGAGACACGCGAGCCCCGCGGGAGGAGCAGTGAAAAGGCACTTGGGGCTCCGGCCGTTTTCAAGCCCCAGCACCAGACTCCCTCCTGTCCCTTCTGCCCTCTCCATGAGTTCAGGTCCTCACCTCTTTTATTATTTGGCTTTTAGTATTTCTACTAAATAGAAATGGCTGCTGTCCTCAAACCGTTGCGTTAAAATGTTAAATCGCTGAAATACTCCCCGCTCCCAACATAACCCAAAGTGATGCTCTCCGCCAGGCTTAGCCGTCGGCCCGCTTTGCCGGGTTCAAGGATTTATCCACAGCCATTAATCACATGAAAGCAGATATTAAGGAGCATTAGCCGCGCCAGCTGCCACCCCACTTCCTGGGCCATTACGCGGATTACCCTTGAAAGTCACCCTCAGCCCCCTGTCTCGGGATTGTTGGGGATCCTGCAGCCCAAGGGGGCGGGCTGCAGGCGAGTCCATGACCCCCAGGGCTGCCTGGCCCCCTGAGCGCACACCCTTCCTCCCACGGTCTCCGTGGCCCCAGAGCGGCTCCTCTACCTCTGACCTCCCAGCGAGGGGCCTCCATCTCGCCAGGATGTCCCGCGCCCTTTCCCACGGCCCTGAGGAGCCGCTCCAGGAACCCAAGAAAAGCGCACCGGGTTCTGCCGAGGCTACAGACGCATCCGCAGGGTCCAGGAGCAGAAAGGCGCGCTTAGCGCATCCGCAGGACCAGAGGAGGATGCAGTGGGGGCCTCTCGGCCAAGCCTAAGGCCATCCGCCACGACACCGCGCTCAGCTGGCTGACCCAGCACTTCGGTGGCGTTTGGGACTTGCCCGGTCCCAGCTGGTAAACAGCCAGGTAGAGTGAATTTCTTTGTTACTACCCAACGAGCCCTAATTCCGTATTAGAACGGCCACCGGCTACCCAGCAAAATGAGCGCCCCTCAGATCTCCAGCCAGAGAGACCCCCTTTGCTATTAACCACGACTACCGGTATTAAAAAGCGCATTTTCTTCCGAGGGCCTGGGGGGATAGGAGACCCTAGGGAAGGAGGCGTGGCTGGCTGCAGCACCCCTCCCAGGGGAGACCTCTATATAGACTTCTATAGTTCGAACACCTCGCAGTGGGCAGGGGGATTCAAGTGCAGATGTATTTTGTTCGTTTTTGGTACCAGAGAGTCTCTCTAACCACAGAGGGGCTGATGGTGGGAATCTGGCTGCAGAAAGGAAATGAAGGAAAAGAATGCCAAGGAGCACAAGGGAAACGCTGACCCCACGGCGGGCTCGTCCCCGACAGGGCCCTCCAGGCCCAAGGAAACCCTCTCACTCACTCGGGCTGCAGTTTTGCGGAGCTGGGCCGCCAAGGTGGACGGAGCTCTGCTCTCTGGAGCTGTTACTCTAGTCAGACTGAGCATGAATAAACAAGAGGATCCGTCATGTAAAGAGGGAAAATTAAGGGGGGTGGCTGCTGCAGACGGGGTGGCCTGAAGGAGTGAATGAGTGAGGCATCTGGGGAGCGCAGCCCGGGGAAGGAAGCCCGGGGGAGGGAGCAGCGCGTGCAAGGCCCTCAGACCGCAGGACCAGTGGGCGGAGCCGCGGGGCGCCATGTCTGCAGAAGGGCGGAGGGGGGAGGGGGGAGGGGGACAGGGTCTTGCGGGGCAAGGGAGGCCCAGCCAAGTCTAGCAGGTCACCCCTTTCTGGGCCTCGGTTTCCTCAAATGAAGGGATTGGCCTGGTTTCAAGAATCTTAAATCATCTATGTCCCAAAATACAGAGAAACGTGTTAATTTTGATCCCATCTTTAGAAGCAAACACTGACAAAAACCCAAGATATGTGTACACATTCTATGTGCACAGACTCTACTGCCTGCCCATTGGAGCACAGTGATAATGAAGAAGTGTTACACATGCATAGCTACGTGGGCAGGGAAGGGGCCGGGGGGGAAAGAAAGTCCTCATTACAGGTACACACATATGGATGAAATACCCAGAAATGCGAGAGAGTTAGCTCTAAATGTACTGGTTTATAGGGATGCTCCCTGAAAGAGTAAATGGACCACTAAAGTTGCAGTGATGAGAATTATGTAATCCTGTTTGAGTAAAGATGATTCCACCTGCGTATACTTTTCAGTCTGAGCGTGTAGGAGCAAAGCAAAATGTGGCTGGTGGGCTTTAGCTCGGGGGGGGGGGGGGGGGGTGTCTTGTGCTGCTTCCTCTGCATGTGGGGTGAGGGGGACGGGTAGCAGGGGGCCGGGAAGGTGCTGACGTGGACTCTGGGGTCTCAGGGGAGCAGGACGCCCCAGCCACTGTGACGTTGGCTCTGTTTCCCTGTGTGTTTCCCCTCACCCTGCCAGCCCCTGTCATGCTTGCCCTATGAACACAGGGACTGTCTTCCACCGTGGAATACATGTCACAGCATCATGTAAAATTAGAAAGCACTGCATTGTTCAATCCAGCATTTCTTCCAAGCCTGTGGCAAGGGAAATCCAGTCTAATCCAGAGACAATTAGCTCAACCTCTCCCCCCTGCAACAAATCCCAAATCTCAGCCTTCCTGGACAATCTCCCTTTTACTATTGAATCAAAACCCTTCATAACAGGTAAAAGCCAACTGCAGTAAAGTTCTGTGTGGTGGCCTCCAGAGCTGAGGGCCTCCAGGGCCTTCTCTGTTTCCTGCTGCTTCCCACGCCCCCCACCCCAGTTCTTTCCCTCTCCACTCTCCTCCAACTCACCAGACACCCTCCTGCTCCAGGACCTTTGCACTGGCTGTTCCCTCTGCCTGAATGCTCTTCCTACAGGCGTCTGGATGGCTCCTTCCCTCCCCTCCTTGACCTCTGCTCAATGTCTCCTTCCCTGGGACCAACGAAGAATTGCAGCCCCTGTCCTCATGTTCTGGCCCTTCGTGGTGCACATCTTCAGGCTGACCCTGCTGGATGTCTGCCCCTGACAGTGGTGTTGCTTTCTGATTTGCCATCAGTGGTCCCTGAGCTCCAAGAGGAACCCCGCAGCATGCAGCAGGGCTAAGGTGTGCTTGCTGGGGAATGATGGCGGGCACCTGGCTTTACTAAAACACCACGGTGGGTTTGCAGAGAACAAAGAACCATGTCACATTTCTACCAACAACTTCCTAGCGGATCATCATGGGATTTGGTTTGCCTTTCAGCCAGTGTTCTAAAAATTAAACCTGTTACAAGTTTGTTTGGGTTTTTTTTTTTTTTTTCCGTTTTTCATGGCATAAAACATGTAGAAAGGAAGGAATTTTCTAGTGAAAAGGTACATGCAGAACCAACTCATCTTACTGATGAGGAAACTGAAGCCCACAGGGGTTGAGTGGCTTCCCTGTGGCCACACAGCAAAACTGGGATTTGGACTGGGGCCTCCCCCCTCCCCCTGGCTCTCTTCTAGCACTCCAGGCTGCTCTCAGATTGGGTGCTGGTGTCGCCCCAGAGCTGATGATCAAGGATGCCAGCAAAGCCCACTGTTAGACGGTGTGATACCTCTCAGCGTCAGTCGCACCTTTTCCAGACATTTACTTGCATTCACAAGAGGAAGCGTGTCCCAAGACACAGATGGACTTGATGTGGAGAAGCCATGAATTTTCTTAGCTGCCGAAAAACTCCTGGGGAGGGAATTTTGAAGAGAGCCGAGGCCCCAGGGAGGTGGGGGGCAGCTGAGCTGCCTTCTAGGGATGGCAAGTCTGGTGAAGGGCTTCGTTTGTGGCTTCTTTTTTTTTTTAAATAAATTTATTTATTTATTTTTGGCTGCATTGGGTCTTCGTTGCTGCGCATGGGTTTTCTCTAGTTAGGCGAGTGGGGCCACTCCTTGCCATGGCTCGAAGCCCCTCACTGCAGTGGCTTCTCTTGTTGCGGAGCACGGGCTCTAGGCATGCAGGCTTCAGTCGTTGCGGCTCGCAGACTCTAGAGCTCAGGCTCAGCGGTTGTGGAGCACGGGCTTAGTTGCTCCGCGGCATGTGGGATCTTCCTGGCCCAGGGCTCAAACCTGTGTCCCCTGCATTGACAGGCAGATTCTTAACCGTTGTGCCACCAGGGAAGCCCTGGTTTGTGGCTTCTGATCTGCTGTGTGCAATGGAAGAAATGCAACACGGACCGGGGAGCAAGGGGAGGGTCGGAAGTCACCAGGGCTGCCACTGCATCCTCAGCCTTCCCCAAGAGCTGCCCAGTGTGTCTTTGGAGGGAAGGGAGACAGGCCAGGCTAAGCCCAGGGGTCTCACGAAGGGACAAAGCCACAAGATGACTTTCCCATTCAAAGATCTTCCAATGAAATGGATCAGAACCATAGGCCTAAGGACAGCAGGGCCCTGGCCTCTGGACCTTTTGAAACGCAGATGAAAGAATGAAATTGTGCTAATAAGCCTGGGGTGAGCGATGAGGTCCCAGGAAAACCCTCCAGCTGTGGACCTCGGGGTGGCTGCTCTGACTGAGCGGCGCCCCACGTGGCGTAGGGGGGAAGGCTCCTTCTCCATCATGGAGATCGAAGTCCCCAGGAACAAATGAGTCAGCCAGGAGGAGCTGTCAGGTGCCTGTGGGCCTCTCACCGTGCAGGAGTGGCCTTGTTCTGGGAATGGGGGAAGCTTGCCCCTCCCCCATGGGAGAACAGAAAGATGAAAGAGCAGCTGGTGGGTGTTGTCCTCCTGCAAGTTACAGAAGCCCGGCATCCAGGCCAGAGAAGGAGAGCTCCCATTGGCTTGAGCATGCTGTTCCAGGATGCTCATCGTGCCACCTCCGGGAGCAATTGTATTTAGTCCTCCCCCAGAAACCTTTGAGGAGAAGGAGGGGCGGCTGTCTGGTTGACCAGCATGCAGACAGCGCCCAGGGTGGCCTCAGTTCTGCCGGCTATAAAACGGCTGGGTGGCCTGATCATCTCCGGGGCTTGCTAGGAGCCAGGCACCCGGGGTTGAACACCAGGGGTCTGCCGTGGCCCTGGGCAGCCCGCAGATGCCCTGTACACCACACCTAGAGATAGAACAAGCTCCCACACCCCGCACATGCACACCCCGAGGGCTGAGATACGGCTGGACCCTTTACAGGAAAATGTCACACGTCAGGATGCTGGGAAAACACTGGATCAGCCTAACCACAAGCATCACCATTCTGCCTGGGAGGGACCTGAGGGTGGAAGGGGGCAGGTGCTGGGACCTGGGTGAGGGCTGGGGAGACCAGGCAGGACGCAAAACCTGGGGTGGAGGAGAAGGAAAAGAGGAGCCAGAGAGGAGCTGGGAGAGACCCTCCCCCCAGGGCTCTGGCCCACCTCGGGGGACACGAAAACTTCCAGGTTGCTGGCTGCCTGGGGTGCCACTGTGGCTTTCGGGGACGTTCTGGGTGACACTGGGAAACACAGGAATGGACAGAGCAAGACCAGAGGCCCCTGATGGCTTTGGGGTTGGGGGTGGGTGAGAGAAGGTGGCTTTCAGAAGTGCGCGCAGCCAAAAGAGTTACCCTGGTCTCTGAGGAGCCCTGCCTGGCTGCATCCCCCAGTGACATCATGTAAATCCCTGAGAAAACAGCATTCCAGATCAGATTAAGGAGGGAGGGTCTCTGGCTGTTTTTAAGAAACCGAGTTTTTGCAAGGCATTCAGCAATCACTTGCTGTGTGTAACTGGAGGGAGCCTGAGAACCGGATGTTGTCTTCGCGCCTTTGCGCGTGAACTGGGAGCCGCACGGAGCCCTCGGGGTGCAGTGGCTGCAGTGGCCGGTTGTGTGCACCTTTCAAATCCTCTTTCCTTCTGACATCCTGCCAAGAGTGTCAGCTACAACTTAAAAATATTCTGCTGGTGAACTTCGACATTTCGATAGTGACTTTTGGTGGCAAAATCTTTTTCTTCTCCTCCTTTCTTTCACAAACATTTCGGCATTCCATGACAGCCGCACCCCGGGGCCTGGGTGGATGAAGGTTGTGCAGGAATCAGGAGTGAGGGGGATTCTGTATTTCACCCCCAGGAGCCAACTCCTGCCTTTCCTGTAGCCTAGCATGGTGTTTCAGGCCTGGGCTCCAAAACTAGTGACATGAAAATAGTTTCTGTAGGGCATGTTGAGTTAAATGGAAGTTTCTTTCTTGCAAGACTCATCAGAACCTTTAATATGCTGGTGTGCGCTGTGAATCTCTAACAGGGGACTCTGTGGTCCCTCTAGTTTGGGGCTCAGCACGCCCTGGGGCTGCTGTCTCCAGGGTTTACTTGGTGTTAGGCTTTAGAGGGTCCCCCGGGGGTTCTGAAGCAAGAGGACATCGTTACGTACAGCCACTCCCAACGCATCAGAGATTTTTACTCAAGCCTGTGATGCCTGTCCTTCACCCTCAGGCTGACTGAACAAAACAACCGAATGTTTCCCGACTCTCCTGGCCAGAGTCCTCCACGGAATCCACAGGGCCGCCTTCCAAGGGTCTCTCCCCCTGGCATCCCCTTTACCCTGGGGCGGGGTAGGGGCAGAACCTGCCCAGGGTCACGCAGCTCCCCCTGAGTATTTGCGGGAAGCAAGAGCTGCAGGCTAGATGGACGATGCAGCAGTCACGGCGGCGGGGGCGGGGGGTGGGGGTGCCTCTGGCCAGGTCTCGACTCCTGAGCAGCCCAGGGGTGCCTCTCAGCCCAGCCTGGACGCAGCATCAGCCCTGAGCCCCTGGGTGCTTCCCCTCCATCGTCCTCCCCGCCAACCTCCTCAAACACAGAGCCCGCAGCCCAACCCACCACCTCTGGCCTCGTGTCTCCCTGTCTGCCTGGCAGTTCCTTCCCTCGCCCCTTCTCTGGTCCTGCAGGGGGCAGTGTCCTTTGAGCCAGTGACCCCAAAGCCCATTCCCTGCCCTCCTCCCCCCTCCCCGACCTGGTCTGGGCCTCTCAGAGTGGAAGAACCAGACCCGTGATCTTTCTGCCCCTGGGCTAAAGGTAGGGGCTGCACAACAGGGAGGAATCCAAGCAAAGGAGAAGCTGAGACCTGCCGGCAGGTGGGGCAAACCGACGGGCCCCAGAGACGCGCTGGACACACTGTCCCCAGGAATACCCATCGTCACGTGGGTGAAGGGAGCATCTGCTGGCTGGCTTGTCCACAGGCTGGGGCCCCCTGTGGCACCCCTACCTCACCCAGGTCCTGTGCCCCTTCTCCCACGGGTTGCCTGCTGCCTGGGGAACTCTGCTCAGGTGTGGGCACGGGGTCTGGGGCCTGTTCCTCGGCCCGGGAGCCCCCCTGAGCCCCGTATTCACACAGGTGGGAGCCCCCCTGCCCAGCTCAGAGGCTGGCAGGTCAGGCACCGCAGCGCCTGGGGAAAGACAGGGCCGGCTTGAGGCTCCCCTGGCCCGGCTCCGCTCTGTGACTCTCAGCCTGAAAGGGGACCAGAGTCCCTGCTCCCCGGGGTGGGGGCGGGGATTAAATGGAACGTGTGGTCTCCTGGTCGCTTGGACTCAAACTGTGCTCCCAGCATGGGCTGCAGACCATTAGGGCAGAAGGCGAGAGCAGCGTCGGTCAGCAATTTGAAGGAATCAATGGACGTTTGTTAAATTTAATAACTTTTTTACAAACCTTAAGGCTTCAGTTTTGTATATCTTTGTAAAATTTCATTTTTTAGTAATTCATTTTTATTGCATTCTATGAAGGTACCGGTCTATAATGGATTGAAAATTTAACAAGACCACAAGGGGCCATTCACCACCCTCAGATTTCAGTTTTTGCTCTGTGTGTGACAGGGAAGCCGTAGAGGGACGGGTGAGTTTGGGATGGGTCTGGTACCTTCAGGGCCTTTACCAAGGAGTGGCGAGCCGGGGTCCCCTCCTGCTCCAGAATGGGGATTGTTTTGGATTTACGTGTGGAATTCTGCATTCAAGCGGATTCCAAATGCAGGCTATGTGGGTGTACATGACACCCTAGGTTCCAGCAAGGCCCTCTGAGAAGTGGGGTTGGCACGACCCTTTGGGGAGCTGGATCTGGTCCTAGTGCCAAAGGTTATTGAGGTAGGAGCCCTGTCCCTGACCTGGACACACACCTCCTGCCGCTGCTGCTGCTACGAGGGGAGGGGTGGCGGGGCTGCAGGAGGTGACACCGATGGCCGTGACCCCAGCCTGAAGCTAGGGGCCAGCAAAGCACACTGACCGGAAGAAGGAAGCTCAGAAAACTCAGGGCGCGTTTACAGGAGTCCCTTCTCAGCCCGACTTTGTAATGTGCTTTGTCCTCACTCAGAATTCATCCTCTGTGGGGTCAGCTGGGGCAGCCCCAGGTCAGGACACTTGGGTTTACCCTCACTCTCCCCGTGGCCTCCTTTAAAAGTAATAGAACAGTTTTTAAAAGTCATGAAAACATGCCTTTGATTTCAAAATCAGAGGCATGACTAATACAACAGGTAAGTGAGGACCCACAGTCCTGTTACAGATGCTTTGACTTTCCATATGTGCTTCGTATTTTTTTTTTTTTCCGCTTTAAAAGGACAGAGGGAAGGAAGGAGGGGGAGAGAGAGAGTACATTACAGATACAGCTAACCACCTCCACCCTGAAGAAATATATGTATTTATGTGGAATTTTCCTGTGTTCTAGAATTTCTGTAAAGAGTGCACTTTCAGGGTTCGCTTTTTTATTCAATGCATCCATGTCGAGACAAGTGGCTTGCTTATTCATCTCAAGAGTTGTAGAGTATTCCATTGTTTGAATAAACAGAGGCTGATCCTCACTCTCCTAGATGGATCGTTTGGTTCTCTCTGATTTTCTGCAGCACGCGATGCTGACACGAGCATTTGTGTACGTTTCCTTGAGTACGTGGGCTACAATTTTTCGAGGTCGACTCTAGGGTATAATTGCTGGGCTGTACTATTATTTAGTTGTCTTTAGGACCTTGGCTGTGGGCTCTAAACGTTGTCTGCATCTTTTAGCTAAATTAAATGTAGACAGGGATCAAAGTGAAGACAAAGAATCACAGGCACATTTTCTATCTCCCACATAAATACTCGAGGCTTTTTCTGGAAGGGGGACCTTCTGAGGATGGAGCTGAGGATGGAGCTCCAGGGGCTCCAAAGTCCACTGGGTTTTGTTCATGGCCCCGGGACTGCACGCTGGCCATCCCTGTCTGTCTAAAAGCAAAGGAAGAGCCTCAGAAGCGGGAAGAGCTGACCAGACGTGGACAAAGGGTCAGATCTGCCTTTGACAATGAGAGGTCCGGCCGAGATGAGCCCAGGGAGGCTTGTACACGCTGTACCTTGTGTTGCTTTTTTTCCCGTGGGGACAGCTAGTGTGTTTCAGTGAACACTGGACAGAGGGATGTGGCTTCTGGTTAGGAAATAGGGAACTGGCAGCAAGCTAGTGATGTCAAAGTAGGGCCAAGTATGTGAGAGAGCAGAATGAGCACCGTGCACTTTCTGCCTGTGTGACTTTGTGGCTGTTTCCTGGCCCCGCCTTAAAGAGCAGCTTCCTTCAAAGCCATAGGTGTCGTCATTCACTTTTCTATCAGCAATTTTGCTTCTCAGCTTGAGGGCTGTTATAAACAGGGCAAAGGATGCCATTAAGACTTTCTCTGCTTTTCGAGGAGTTTGTCTCCTCGGAAGTAGGGTGGGGGGCCGTGGCGGAGATCTTTGTTCTTAGACTTGTAACTGGCAGTGTGTGGTCCTGCAGCAAAAGTCGTGAGTGTGTGTGTATAAGTGAGGTGCTGTTTTTCAGTCTTGAGCAAAATTTAAGTGCTTCCCCCTCCTCCCATCTTGTCGAATTCCTGCGCCCAGAACCCGCCTATTACAACTTGGGGCCTCCCCAGCTCCCATGCCATCACCAGCATGAGGCAGAACACCTGGCACAGGTCAACAGGAGACGTCACTTTCGAGAAAAACAAAAGCCTGCTCCTTTTCAGACTTTATCATCAAGAGCTGTGTGGACGGGTTGGTTTAGGGAGGAGGAGGTCACGTGGCCCCAGGCTGCACCTGAGTCTCTTGTTCCTGCCAAGTGCTGCGGTAGGTTTGCAGATTTTGATATGCACAAGACATGGGTGTGCGCTGTCCCTAAAAAGAACGCTGACTCATACATGCACAAAAGCAGATAGATGCCCCACGGAGCCCCCCAGGGATGGGGCCTTCCTATTTCTGAAGCAGTTTTAACTCTTTATTAAAAAAAGAAAGGCTTCCATTTTTTCCGTTTGTATTTTCAGGCTCATGGGATGTGAGAGACTTGCCCACACCTGCCCACCCAGTTACAGCTGGGACTCTGAAGCCTGGTGAGCTGTGTGGTGACCCCTCGGCTTCCAGCCCAGGTGAGTGACCTTTCCCGGCTCGGGTCCAGCTCCTGGAGCACCACCTGCACGTGGTGCTAGTGAGAGCTCGTGGGAGAAATTTGTCCCCTCTGCCCACACAGGGTGTGCCCCTGCTCGTGCACTTTGAGCACCTCCGCTGCCTCCCCTACCTCTGCCCTCAGTGGGCACGCCACAGAAGAAGCAGAGATCCCCCCTGAGCCTGGGGAGATAAGGAGGTGTCCAGAGGCCTCCAGGGTGGTCCAGGCTGGGCCCCTGGCTGGATCTCACCACCCCTCTGAGTGGTAGTCAGGGCAGCAGGGTGAGGTGGTGGCCTGTCCAGGCCCCCTGCACTCAGAGGGTCATTTAAGGCAGCCCTGGGTGCCCAGGGCCCCCAGTCCAGCCACCTGGGAAAAGCACATGTAGGTGTCCAAATCAGCACACCTCTTTGCAAGGCCCTGTCCGGGGCCCAGGGGCGGGGGCTTCACAGCCCCTTCCCCTCAGCCTGCTCTGAGTCCTGGGAGCCACCTGGCCCTTCCCGGGGCCTCTGAGGTGTCTCTGATGGTCACTTGAGGGTTCCCCAAGTCCACATGATTCTCGCACAAACATGTGATGAGGAATGAAGGTGAAATGGGAGGCATGACACCGAGAGCTAAGGGGGCAGCATCACGGTGTGAGACTCCACACTTGCACGGCTCACACTCCCAGCGCCTCCCCGTGTGCCGTGGGGAGCGTGTGCAAGGTGGGGCAGGCCTAGAGGGTGTGGGTGTCGGGTACAGTGACGGGAAGTGTGAGGCCCCCTCCCGAGAAGTGGTTCTGATGCAAGAGCTTTAGACGTGGGCCCCCATCCCCATCCTCTGTGGGCGCTGCAAAGCGGTACAGCGGGAAACCCACATCCCCCGTCCTGTGGTCCCCCTGCGCGCAGGCTGCCCTCCGGCTCACTCACCTTCTGTGACCCCGACGTGGAGCTCTTGAGTGAACCCCTTTTGAAGGAGCTGCTCATCTTCTTCAAGGAACCCATGAGCATGCCTCCCGCATCCCTGGATGGGTGGAGGCACAGCCCCCGTGGTGGCCCTGCGGGGCCGGGCAAAGGGGTCCAGAGCCTGGAGCCCCCGCGGGGCAGCTGGGTCAGCCCAGGCGGAGCGGGTGCCAGTTCCAGCCACTCCCGCTCCGGTGCTCCCAGGCGGGCCCTTCTATAACATCTGTAATCAGGCTTAATCCCTACATTCCCCCCAAGGTTTAGAGGGGGCAGATTTAGCAAATGGCGATTGAAAGTAAATCCACTTTGAGAAAGTGATGGCTGCAAAGGGTGGTCACACGGGAGGGATTTGGGTGGGCAGAGCAGAAATGGGCAAAGCGGGGCAGACAGCCCACAGCTGCAGGCTGAGCCTCCAGAGGACGGAACCCAAACTCCAGAGTCTGGAAGCAAGATCAGAACAAAGGCCCAGCCCCTTGGGTCACAGCTCCTTCCTCTGAGCCCTGGGTATGCGCTTTCTCCCCTGTTAACCTGGCAACACGGCCTTTTATGTACATCCTGTGTCAATTGCCTGTTCATTCTGGGCTGGCACTCAGGCGCTCTGTCCCTCCACTTTGTTCCTGTGTGAGATCCTGCTTCCTAGAGCCCATGTTTTCCTCTTTCTTGGTTTGCCTCCTCACTTGGTGCTCAATAGCTTTTTGTTAAAGGATATATGAGGTATGATTTTTTAAGATATTGCCTAACTGAAAATGTTTTTATTCTACCTTCATATCTGATTGATGCTGTGGCTGGGTATAAAAATGTTAGCCTGGAAATCATTTTCCTCAAAATACTGAGAGCATTGCTCCATTATATTTAGCTCCCAATGTTCTGTTGAGAAGTGCCTTGCCATTTTGATTCATGATCTTTTGAATGTGATTTTCTTTTTCCTATTTGGAGGTTATTGCTTTATCTCCTGTGTACTGAAATCTCAGTATGATGTACCTTGGTATGGTATTTTTTAAAAAAATTATGGAGGAAACAATGGGCTCATTCAATCTGGAAAATCATGTTATTCAGTTCTAGGAAACGTTATTGTTCAAAAGATATTGAATAATATCCTCAGAACAGAGAAAGAACTTTGAGACCAAAAAACAAAGCAGACGAGACTTCCCTGGTGGCGCAGTGATTAAGAATCCACCTGCCAGGCTTCCCTGGTGGCGCAGTGGTTGAGAGTCCGCCTGCCGATGCAGGGGACACGGGTTCGTGCCCCGGTCCAGGAAGATCCCACATGCCGCGGAGCAGCTAGGCCCGTGAGCCATGGCCGCTGAGCCTGCGCGTCCAGAGCCTGTGCTCCGCAACGGGAGAGGCCACAACAGTGAGAGGCCCACGTACCGCAAAAAAAAAAAAAAAAAAAAGAATCCACCTGCCAATGCAGGGGACACAGGTTCGTGCCCTGGTCCGGGAAGATCCCACATGCCTCGTAGCAACTAAGCCCGTGCACCGCAACTACTAAGCCTGCGCTCTAGAGCCTGCGAGCCACAACTACTGAGCCCATGCGCCACAAGTACTGAAACCCACACACCTAGAGCCCGTGCTCTGCAACAAGAGAAGCCACCACAGTGAGAAGCCCATGGTCTGCAATGAAGAGCAGCCCCCGCTCACCACAACTAGAGAAAGCCCGCGTGCAGCAATGAAGACCCAAGGCAGACAAAAAAAAAAAAAAAAAGCAGGCACTCCATAAAGTACAATTATGAAGTTTATTGCATGTAATTTACATACAGGTAGGATGGGCAGACAGGGATCTGGAAGCATTCCCTGTTACACAATGCACCATGGAAAGGGGTACAGGGGAATTTAAAGGGGCCAAAGCTAAATACAGAATCTGACTACTAAGGGAGAAGCACATCTAGTCCGAAAGGAGCCAGGATTTTTACCCGGGTCTCTTGACCATTATTCCTTGAGCAGCATTAACCATCTCTGCACCAGCAAAAAGGCATTCTTCAATTTCATATCACATGGAGGCAAGGGTACAAGTTGGCAGGGAACTCATCTGGTTTGGGTGCATTCCTTGTGAGTAGGCTACAGCTCAGTCATGCAGAAAGGGGAGGTGGCAAATTGCAGCCAGTGTGGTCCAGCCACACAATTAGTATTTCTTAAATTCCCACCGCCACCCCCCCATTCCCTCATTTTCTCTGCTTTTTCTTTCTGGAACTCCTATTCTTCAGATGTTGGGCCTTCTAGATTGATGCTCTGATTTTTTTTTTTAAATCTTTTTATCTCCTAACGTCCTTCACTTTGTCTTTCGATCTTATCTTCTGGAAATGTCCCCAGCTTTTCCTGCCATCCTTAAAATTGAATTTAGCTATTGAGTTATTAATTTCCAAGAGCTGTTGTTCACTCCCTAAATTACACTTTTGGGGAATTCCTTGGTGGTCCAGTGGTTAGGACTCCGTGCTTCCACTGCAGAGGGCACAGGTTTGATCCCTGGTCAGGGAACTAAGATCCTGCAAACCATGCAGTGCGGCCAAAAATAAATAAATAAATTACATTTAAAAAATAACATCTGGTACCACAGATGCAATACTCACTTGTCTCTCTGAAGATATTGTATTAAAAGAAATTTTTTTTCTTCTGCTCCTTGCCTTGCTTCTGTTTCTTCTGAGTTCTTTTTCCTTTGATTTGGTTTGGTTTCTGTCTTTCCTGTGATGAGCTCTTCTCAAATGTTCTTTTTAGGAATAAGAGCTTGGAGAGCGTGCCTGACTGCTGAGTTCAGTGAAGAGGGGGCTGGCGTGGACCTGGTATTTGGGACTTGCTAGTGTTACCAAATTGGTCGACTGAACCCACACTGGGATCCTAGGCCGGGCCAAGATCTCTCATCTTCGCCATCCCTCATCTTCTTTTTTTGATCAGATTCATGCAGCCAGTGATGAAACTGATGCTGAGACTGGAATAGCACAAGCTTTATTCAATGGTCAAAGGATGGAGAAGTGGGAACCTAGCTTGCAAATCAACTGCTCAACCCAATTGTGAGGGGGGGGTGTTGGTGGGAGACATCAGATCTATAGGAGGGTTGAGTTAAAAGGGAGGGATTTGGAAAGAGTTTGAGGAATATTCATGAGTTATCTGAGAACAGGGTTGTGGTTTGGTCCCGGAACTGAGGCAACTCCCCTTGTAGGGGAGTTTCTGGTTGTTGTCATGGCAACTGTCAACTGTCAAGGGCTGATGGGTGTATCATTTAGCTAATGAATTACAATGCGCATGTAATGAGGCTCAAGGTCCACTGGATGTCAAGTCTCCTTCTATCTTGGGCCTAGTTGGTTCTAACCAGTTCTTGTTTTTATCTTTTTGTAGCTTTCTCCCAAAACTTAGATAAGAGTAATTGGTTTCCATCTGAGGGAAGGCAGGGGTGTGATTCTGGGGCAACAGCCTTGGTAACACCAGCATCTGTGTATCTCTTCTATAAAGTAATTCTTGCAGAGAGAAACCCCCCAGCCTCTGACTTGGGAGGATAAGCTTGGCTGTTAAGTTTCACAGGGAGGAGCGGTCCCAAGCATTTCGCGTCCACTTGTGCCCTGTGTCCAGAGTGGAATTCATTCCCTGGGCTGTGCATGGGGTTCCCACATCCACGGGCCTTATGATTCAACCCCAGCAGACAGCAACTTCATCTCCTACCAGGAGAGGGGAGGGAAGTCACTTGAGGGGTGAAGGAGACCACCTGGAGATCAAATTGCTTATTGGGCTGACTTAAAACTGCTTCTGATTTCATATTTTCCCAAAGGATTTTAGATGCCCCTCAATACTGAAATGTCTGGGGTCATCAGGGGCAAATCAGCTGTGGGCTTCCCACTGAAGGCAGCGAGGTTTCAGCTCCCCCAGCCCTGCTGAATCAAGGATAGCGGTCAACCCAGCTGCTTTCCAGCTTCCCAAATGTCCTGGGCATTTCTCGAGTGCTGTCCGGTATTCTGCTGATCTCTTTGTCTTTTAGGGATAATGCCTTTGTCATCCATTTACTGTCATTTTAGTGGGGTTTGGGGAGGGAGCAGAGGTTAATGCATATTTTCAGTCCACCATGTTTAACCAGAAGTCCATATTAGATTAAAATGATTAGTGCCTGAGGGAGGTGGGGAGTTGAAAGAGAGAGGAAGTCAAAAGGAAAATGACTGCATTCAAAGAGTACTTAATGTAAGGCCAACTGGCCCGAGGCAGGGGAACACAATCAGATTCACAGGTTGCATCAGACCGAAATTCTCCGGACCACCCAGTTCCAGGAACTGACCTGGGGACTTTGAACCCAGCCCCGCCTTTCGAGGGGCGGGACTAACGGTCCCCCAGGATACCCGAAAAGACCACCAAATAAGGAATACCCTGCGCCCTCCCAGATTCACCACACCCCTTTCCCTTCTTCCCCTATAAAGTCTTGCACAACCCTCGCCCGGGTGCGACTTCTCGGGCCCCTTTCTCTCGGACCAGTGAACCTCGCCCGGGAGCGCTCCCTAATAAAGCTCACTTGAAGCTTTCCTCTGTTTCGCGGTGCTGTTTGTTAAGATCCGACCTTACACTTAAGTTTTTTATAATAATGCATGCTGGTGAGGCCCACTCATGTAGATGTGGGTGTCTTTGTGTGTGCGCGTGTGTATGTATAAAAAATGGTAATGTTTATTATCTCAGAGTTTTGAGATTTCAGGTGCTACTTATTTTCTTTTATAAAATTTCTGCAGGGCTTGCCTGGTGGCGCAGTGGTTGAGAGTCCACCTGCTGATGCAGGGGACGCGGGTTCGTGCCCCGGTCCGGAAAGATCCCACATGCTGCGGAGCGGCTTGGCCCGTGAACCATGGCCGCTAAGCCTGCGTGTCTGGAGGCTGTGCTCCGCAACGGGAGACGCCACAACAGTGAGACGCCCGCGTACCGAAAAAAGAAAAATTTCTGGAGAAGAAAAAAACTTAAATGGGCAAAGAAATTTACTTGGTACGGAAAGCAAATGGCCGCTTCTATGAATATTCAAAATCCACTTCTTGGCCATCTACCGCCAAGAGACGTGCACACGTGGACACAAAGCTGTGAGTAAAATTCTCATTGAAACATTGCTGGTTCTCACTGAACCTGCAAACTACTTAGGTATTTATTGGTAGGGGGTTGGTAAGTAGACGATGGTACATCCATACTCTGAGATAGTAGGCAGGTGCTGCAGAGTGAGGTGGGGCTATGGAAAGACATCCCAGCTACAGTTTTAAGTGGATACAGGACAAGTGTTTGATACTGTCTTCCCAGACTGCATCCTCCCATGTGTTTACACACAGTCTGTCGGCCCTGAATGTACGGCAAGAGGCCAAAAAGCAGCTGAGAGGAGCAGGTCCAGGGAGGGGGACTGGGGCACCCACGTGGGGAGGATAATTAAGGTGGATTTTTGCTTTTTTGTGTGTTGCTTGATTTTATACAAATAGAGCATGTTACGGTATTATTTATGTCATGAAAAATAATTATATACGTATAGGATTATACATTGCACTTTTTTTTAACGTACTTTTCTTTTTTGAGAGAAGGGGTCAGGGTTTAAAGTCTGTTTTCTCCCATGTCCTTCTCGGCCCCCATCCAATTTGCCGCCCACCTTTCCCGAAGCCTTCCCCCTCGTGACGGCGCCTCCTTTGTTCAACTTCCTTCCAGGGCCGCTACTGAGCAGGGTGTCTGAAGAATAAACAAAACCCGCTCCAAGATGCCCGGCTGCTTCCTCTTTTGCTTAAATGGTAGTTTCTCTTGCTTTCAAGGAAAAGGAAGGGGTGCGCCCTGCGTGTGGCACATTTCTTCTAGTTGAAGGAAGCAGGCGAGAAGGACGGTGGAGGACGAGCCTCCACGCTCCCCTGATCACATCTTCTCTCCCCATCTCTCTTCCTCGCCTTGTCCTTGGCACAGCAGCCAGACCGTGGCCTCTGAGCCTGGAATCCCCATGTGGGCGAAGGGGCAGCTGCTCAGGGAAGCATCCTGACTGACAGCCCCACAGGTCTGAGCAGTGAGGGGACTGTCCGTCAGAATCTGTCCATCACATGACCCGTGATTTGTTTCTCCGGACCCCGCATCCTTGCCTTTGGTTGAACATTTGGGTCTCGTTTTTTTCATGTTTCTTTGGTTTTTTTAATTGAAGTATATTTGAGTTACAAAGTTGTATTCGTTTCAGGTGTACAGCAAAGGGATTCAGTTATACACGCACGCACACACACGCACACACACACACACACACATACACACACATACACACACACACATATATTCTTTTTCAGATTCTTTTCCATTATAGGTCATTACAAGCTATTGAATATAGTTGTTCCCTGGGCTATACAGTAAGTCCTTGTTGTTTATTTTATATATAGTAGTTTGTACCTTCTAAACCCAAACTCCCAGTTTATACCTCCCCAGGCCGGTGAAGTTCCGGGGACGTGGAAGTACACTCAGCAGCCATGGGGGGACAATTGTGGGGTTTTGTTCCCTATCCACTCCCATCCATGTGTTGAGAAGGGTGCCCTCCTGGAGGCTCTGGTCCCTGCTCAGGAGGCCGAGGGGTTGGACCCTCCCTTTCCCAGCCCAGGCGGTCAAGGGGCAGCTGCCTGCTTTCAGCTCGGCCAGCTGGACACACATAGGCTAGGTCATGGTGTCTGGAACAGTGTGTCTGGATAAGAGGATGGGGCATCTTTATGAGGGACAGTCACACTCTTTATGAAGGGGCAGTGAGGGCGGCCGCCTGCCGGGTCCTGCACATCTACTTTGGAGCCATCGAGCACAGCATTGGCTGCGGCCTGTTCTCCACGACTGGTCTCCAAAGTGTCAACACTGACCTGCTGACATCCTTCCCTTGTGTTGTTTGCAAAATAGAAGGCTGGGATAGTGAAGAGGTAGGGGCTGTGGGCAGGCTGTTGAGTTTGAATAGCTCAGTGATACCCCGGAATGTTCCAAGTAACCCTGGAGCAGCAAAGACGTGGAGTTTGGGTGGAGTTTCCCGAAGGCTGGCTGAAGAGAGAGGCAACTGTCCGATTTGTCTGTGGCATCAGGAAGCAACGCCCGCATCCCAGCCCTACAATCAAGGAGATAAAGACAGAAATGACTCCTAATCATGTTTGTTCTAGGTGAGCTCAGGCAGATAAGAAAAGGGGATGATGTGTAACATGTTTATTTAGAGTTAAAAGTAACAGTTTATCCCTAAGCTGTGTTGACTGAAAAAAGATGCACAACCTGAAAGTTGAGAGTTAAGTTTTATTTGGTGGACAAATCTGAGAACCTAAGCCCGGGACACCGCATCTCAGATAACTCTGAGAAACTGTTCCAAAGTGGGGAACCAGGATATATAGGAGTTTTTGCAACAGAATCAGGTAGCTGGAACATCAAAAGATTACTGTTAATTAAAGAAAACCAGATATCTCAAGTTAAGGAATTTAGGGCTTTTCTGTGTGTGGGAAGATGCAAGAATTTGGGCTCACTGAAATCATTCCTTTGATGTGCACCTCAGCTATCTGGGGCCAGTATCCTGCGTTTTCTCATCCTGAAGCCCCTCGGGTGCACCGTTGGGGGTGACTGCAGTGTCTGACTGCTAGATGGTGGGCATCCTATTTCCATCCTGAGCTCCCTCAAGGCTCACCTTCTGGGTGGCTATAATGTGATGGCTTGATGGCTGCAACATCCTGTGTTTACTGATCTGACAGGTGCTAATTGAGTTCTCAGCTGAGATGGAATGGGGGAAAAAAAAAACAGGCTTGAGGCAGAAGGAATTTGAATGGAGGCCACCTGGTGTAAGGGACCTTGTCTGGTGGTTAAAGGGGATGGACGAGGGCTTCTCTGGTGGCGCAGTGGTTGAGAGTCTGCCTGCTGATGCAGGGGACGTGGGTTCGTGCCCCGGTCCGGGAAGATCCCACATGTTACAGAGTGGCTGGGCTCGTGAGCCATGGCCGCTGAGCCTGCGCGTCCGGAACCTGTGCTCTGCAATGGGAGCAGGCCACAACAGTGAGAGGCCCGCGTACCGCCAAAAAAAAAAAAAAAGGGGATGGATGATTTTGAAGTTCTCAGGTGCAGTTAGAGGCATAGTTGCCGAATCAATCCTCACTAGCCATCCCAATTGGGAGTTCTGGTTAATCAAAAGCTCTGATTATTAATGATTTAACACACATACCAGACACAATCCTACTACCTTTAGACTCTTAGCGTTCAACAATAAAGTTATTTTACGCTAACACTGGTCTGAAGAGAATCAAACCTGTACTTGGTACAGAAGGACCGATCCCACAGCTGCATCTGGAAACATGAGTTTTTCCCTCCCTCCTTCCCCCTCTGACACTTTCCCTGCCTGCAAACCTGTCTCCCGGTGACACCGGGAGGCTCTCACCCCAGCTCACTGGGGAGATTTTGCCATGAGTCACTGATGAAGGAAATCTGGATATTTCCCTGGTGGTTGCAGGCAGGGGTGGGGGGGGGGTTCCATCTTTCAGCTCCAGGACTCTGTGGGCAGAGCTGCTGAACTTGGAGTGGGAGCAGGAGGGGTTGATTCAGAAAGAATGAGCCCTAATGATTGACATCATCCACTGTTTAGAAACTTCTAGGTCAGTTTCATTCCTAAAGACAAGATCCCCACCCCGAAGGAGCTTACCTTCTGCCAGTGGGACAGTAAATGTAAATATTTACCAGGAATGCAGAAGAGCTAAGTAGACATTTCTCCAAAGAAGACCTACAGAATGCCAAACAGGCACATGAAAAGATGCTCAACATCGCTAATTATTAGAGAAATGCAAATCCAAACCACAATGAGGTCTCACCTCACAGCAGTCAGAAAGGCCATCATTAAAGAGTCTACAAACAATAAATGCTGGAGAGGGTGTGGAGAAAAGGGAACCCTCCTGCTCTGTTGGTGGGAATGTAAATTGGTGCAGCCACTATAGAGAACAGTATGGAGGTTCCTGAAGAAACTAAAACTAGAGTTGCTGTATTATCCAGCAATCCCACTCTTGGGCATATACCCAGAGAAAACTAGTTCAAAAAGATACATGGACCCCAATGTTCATAGAAGCATTATTTACAATAGCCAAGATATGGAAACAGCCTAAATGTCCATCAACAGATAAATGGATAAAGAAGATGTACATATATACAATGGAATACTACACAGCCATAAAAAGGGATGAAATAATGCCATTTGCAGCAACATGGATGGGCCTAGAGATTATCATACTAAGTGAAGTAAGTCAGACAGAAGACAAATATCATATGGTATCACTTATATGTGGAATCTAAAAAAAAATGATACAAATGAACTTATTTACAAAACAGAAACAGACTCACAGACATAGAAAACAAGCTTATGGTTACCAAAGTGGAAAGGGAGGGAGGGATAAATTAGGAGTTTGGGATTAACAAATACAAACTACTATATATAAAATAGATAACAAGGTCCTACTGTATAGCACAGGGAACTATATTCAGTATCTTGTAATAACCTATAATGGAAAAGAATATGAAAAAGAATATATAGGTACATATAACTGAATCGCTTTGCTGCACACCAGAAATTAACACATCCTATAGTAAACCAACTATACTTCAATTAAAAAAAAAAAAGACTCCCATTCACAGACTTTCCCCCCACCTCCAAAAAATATAAATATTTACCAAATACAGAATAAAATGACTGCTCTGATAGAGTTTCTTGCCAAATATATAGGGTTGTGGTTGCCGGGTCTCTGGGTTGGAAGACACCTGAAACAAGCCAGGAATAAAGAACTCTGCAATGGATCAGTAATGTCTGCTCTAGGTGGGCCTGGCACTCAGCTGTATCTTCATCTATTCATCAAGTCTGGGTGTCAGGGCTGCAGGAGCCTCTGGTTTTCACTAAGAACATTATGTTTGCCCTGACTGTGTGTGTAAATCTCTTCCTCTCTCTGTCCTTCTATCTCTCTGCTGTTTTCTCTTTCTGCCTCTCCGTCTCTCTCCTTCCTTCCCCCTCTTTCTATAGACTCGTCTGCCTCTTAAAAGTGTACCCCCTGGTTTATCAGGACACAGAAAGGCTTTGCTGTTTGGGGCCAATGAAGAAAAATGTCTCCTCATAGCAGCACCCAAAGAAAGGTCAAGGTTGCGGGGAGGAGGGCTCCTCCCCGGGCGGGAGCAGACTGGGTGGGAACCTACTGCAAACACAGAGCCCGGGAGAGCTCATGTCCTTACATGTGCCTGAGAAACCCACGCTCTCCGCGATCTCCAGACCCCAAAGAGTGGAAAGAATTAACTTCACACTAAGCCCAAATGTTATTACTCCTGCCCCATTCCCCGGGCTTAAGCGTCCTGCATTAGGGAGCGTCCTAAATCAGGATTAAAGGCAAGCCTGTGGAGCCAGGCCGGAGCTGAGCCCGTACACAGAAGCTGGGGTGATCACCTGTATTGGGAGAGCAGCCCGGGGTGGCTTTTGTCCTCCCTATGGCCCATCTGGCCCCCCATCTGCCCCTGTATCGCAGGACAAGACAGGTGGCCCTGCCCTCTCCCCGAGACTGCCTGCTCCGTGCCGGGAGATCTGGGCTCAGTGCTGGCCCGGCCACGTGGCGGCCGTGGGACTTTGGGCGTGTTTATTTCCCACAGCTGCAAAAGCCCTAGCGGCCCTCAGTCCCTTGTAAACTGCAGGAAACTCCGTCACGTAAGGCCTGAGGTCTGGCTGCCATGATTGAGGTTTTACGGTGACAAATGGGGGTCACGGTCACCCATTGTGCTGTTTTCAACGTCTATTTGTTGAGTGTCTGACATTTGCAAAGGACTGAGCACATTTGCTGGGTATGGGCGGGAAAGCAATGGGGAAGAGCGAGGTGAATTTAAGAGTGTCCCTGGAGCCAATGACGATATAGTGTGGGCAGGGCTGACTATTATGAATGAGACAGGAAAGGAAGCAAAGGGGCCTGAGAGACCCCTGGGAGCAGCGGAGGCGAAGCTGTGGACAGAACTCTGAGCTGGGTCCCCTCATCCTCTCATGGGCCCAACGGGTGGCTGTGAGGGTAAAATGACATCCTTGTTTTAACCTGACTACCTCTGCAAAGACCCTCCTACTAAAGGAGGTCACATTCTGAGATCCTGGGGTAACATGAGAACTTCCACAGAGGAATTTTGGAGGGGACACCTTCCAACTCATAACACCATCTGACAGAAGACCCAGGGGCAGGGTGGGCAGTGTAGGCAGACCCCTCTTGTCACTCTGGATTCCAGGGTCGACGAGCACCAGAGGTGAATCCCAGAGGAAAGGCTACGTGGGCTGATATCACCAACACCCTAAAAACTCCGAGTTCCAGAATGTCATGTCGGGGCTTCCCTGGTGGCGCAGTGGTTGAGAGGCCGCCTGCTGATGCAGGGGACGCGGGTTCGTGCCCCGGTCCGGGAGGATCCCACATGCCGCAGAGCGGCTGGGCCCGTGAGCCATGGCCGCTGAGCCTGCGCGTGGGGAGCCTGTGCTCCGCAATGGGAGAGGCCACAACAGTGAGAGGCCCGCGTACCGCAAAAAACAAACAAACAAAAAAAGAATGTCATGTCATTTCACATATCACACCATACCACACCATACTATATTATAGACCACACCATACACCAGACATCATGCCATGCCGTGCCACACACCACATCATATTTTCCTGCCCATACTAATCCACAAGGCTGATGTTTTCATTTATACCTGTTGCCACAGAGCATGGAAAGCATTGTGGACAAACCCCTCCTTTTTCATGGAGGGAACAAGATGACAAGGCAGCTGTTGGTCCTTGTGGGCATATGGTGGGACAGGAAGGTCCCGGACAGGGGCTTTGAGATCCTGTTTGCTGTAGTGGAGTTGTTCTAGGCCAACCCATATCACCCGCTTTTCTCACTGTCTCACCCACAGATGGGGGTGCTGCAGGGTGCCATTGTCAAGGTGCTCCGTCTTCCCCGCCCACAATGAGGCAGAGAACCACAGTGGGTGGGGCTCCAGCAGCCACTTTCAGTGGAATCCGGTCTGCAGCCAATTGGATCCCGGCAGGTTCACAGCCTCCCTTCCCTGTGTTTCTAGGTGCATCTATAAGGGCAGGTCTGCGTTTAGCAAGGCCCAAAGCTTGTACAATTTGGGGCAACCTCTTGAAGAAACTATTACAAACTTACAAGTGCATAAGTAGGTACAGGGCCTTGGCAGGGGCCATAAAAGTGAGGGGCCTGAGTCTGAGCTTCACTTGCCCCAGGGAAAACCCACCTCTGTGTGCATGGCCCTCCCGGTCAGGGTGACTTTGGTGCAGCGAATGTACTGCCCCAGAATTTGTTTTTGACAAATAGAAACCAGCCCTTCTCTTCATCTCTGCCCTCAGTGAGAGTTTGCTGAGTCCCTGATGTGCTGGGAAATGGACAGAGAGTCTGAAAGGTGGTCCATGTCTCTGGGGGGTCTCATGGGTGCCAGGAAGGAGCTGAGGGTCCCACCGAGTAAGGAAATTCAGGGCCATCATGCTGCCTGGTGATACTTGCAGTGACTGAATGGTCCCTGCTCCTTCCTGAGGGTTGCATAGTTAACACACACACACACATACACACATGTTTGTATGCAAAATCCATGAAGACACCCACTTTTAACTGGGCAAGATCCTAATAATTGTGTCCTCTCCATTAATAAGAGAGCAGAAAAGCTCATTTTTAAGACAGTATAATTTGAAAAAACTCATTAAAAAATCTGGCTGTTGACATATTGCCCATTGTGTTTTGTTGTTGTTGTTTTTTTTTTTAATTTTTATTGGAGTATAGTTGATTTACAATGTTGTGTTAGTTTCAGGTGTACAGCAAAGTGGTTCAGTTATACCTACACATATATCCACTCTTTCTCAGATTATTTTCCCATACAGGTTATTACAGAATATTGAGTAGAGTTCCCTGTGCTATACAGTAGGTCCTTGTTAGTTATTTATTTTATATATAGTAGTGTGTATATGTTAATCCCAATCTCCTAATTTATCACTTCACCAGCAATCCCACTCCTGGGCGTATATCTGGAGAAAACCAGAATTTGAAAAGATACACGCACCCCAATGTTCATAGCAGCACTAGTCACAATTGCCAAGACATGGAAGCAACCTAAGTGTCCATCGACAGAGGAATGGATAAAGAAGATGTGGTATATATATATACACAATGGAATACTACTCAGCCATAAAAAAAGAATGAAATAATGCCATTTGCAGCAACATGGATGGACCTAGAGATTGCCCATTGTTTTTCTTATCAGATGAGCAAATAAAATCTGGGTTTCTCGAGATGAGCATTTGACCGAAGACACGACCTGGACGAACTCCAGTTTCTTTAAGCACTGGTTTTCTGAAGCGTGTCTGCAAATATCTTAAACCTCACCAACTCGGAACTTTAGAAATGTCATCACATTTGTGAAGGCATAAAATCCAGAGAGAAAGAGAGAAAAGAAACATGGCTGCAAGTGTCCCAAGGAGAAGCAGGGGTGGCCATCCTCTGAGCGGATGCCGTGACTGGTCCTAGACTTGGGGACGCTGTGCAGTGGGCCAGTCCTGCAAGCCCTGCCTGCCCCTCCGGAGTAGTCAGAGCCGCGGGTGGGATTGTGCCCCCACGTGGAGAGGTTTGGAGAGGTCCAGGGACTGAGCTGTAGGTCTCTGCTCCAGAGCTTAATCGGGCTGGGGGCCGGCACTGATGCTCCGCAGGCCGTGCTCACACTGTCCCAAGAAGGACCCTGGACCACGGCCAGCAGACGGCCAGCGAGTTCCAATCCTTGAGCTGGGCCCCTCACTCAGCGCCTTGGGATGTTATTGGGGGTGACACTGAGGACCTAGAAGAGGGATACCTGGGTCTGAAATCGTATAGTCATCAATGAGCCCCACAGATTTTTCAGGTTGGCATTGAGAACAAAGAGAGAGTAATTACCCTCTTCCTGGAAGCAGTGCTGGGCTGCAGTCTCCACCAATATTACCTTGCGCAATGCACCAGCTTTCCAATTACACACAATGTTCTGTTAAAAAACAAAGTCAACTGAGGAAAGTTTAAAGACCTAACTGGCTTTGTTCAACAATTCATAAATCGGGGCAGCATCCCATCTAGCAGATAGAATGGAGCTCCCTGTACAAAATGAAAGATTTTTATAGGCAGAAGGGGGCGGGACAAGGAAGTTACCAGCAAAGTGGATTGTTTGTGGCAAAGTCACCTTCTTTTGGAGGGGGGGGACAGGGGTCCAGCAGGCTGATGATGACCTCGCTAGTACCAACCAGGTGATTTCTTTCTTTCTTTTTTTTTTTTAGCATCTTTATTGGAGTATAATTGCTTGACAATGTTGTGTTAGTTTCTGCTGTATAACGAAGTGAGTCAGCTATATGCATATGAATATCCCCATATCCCCTCCCTCTTGCATATCCGCCCCACCCTCCCTATCCTACCCCTCTAGGTGGTCACAAAGCACTGAGCTGATCTCCCTGTGCTATGCAGCTGCTTCCCACTAGCTATCTACTTTACATTTCCAGCCAGGTAATTTCTGATGGACTAGTTTAAGATTCCACTCGTGGGAGAAGTTGAAACTGTAATTAAGTTAGGTATTAAGTCTTGTTTTGGTGACAGTGTTACCAGCCAGAGTTCTTGGCCTCATTAATCAATAGAAACTGGTCAGACGCCAGACAAGAAATTCAAGCAAGGCTTTATTGGGGCCCCTCCTGCGGAAGGGGGTGGGGGCGGTGGGGTGAGAACTAGCAACAGGTTCCCTTGCTTGTTCCCTGAAGGGGGCAAGCTTGTTCCTTATATGGGGTGAGAGTAAGGGTGTGTCCAGGGGAGGCTTAGGTGGTCTGACCACCCCTTTGGTGGTGATGTGTGCAGGGGGCACACACAGTACCCTGCTTTTGCTCCTGACCCCCTGCTTTTGCTCTGAGCTCTTCAGAAGCGGCAGCTGGGTTTTTGGTCTTTTTGTATCTTGTCCATAATTTGCCCCAACTGTGCATGCATGTAGTTATTTTTTTGTTCTTTATAGTTTGCATTTTGTTGCTTGAGGAGGTGTTTGTCCAGGTGCAAGTGTGGGGCTCGAGGGACATTGTTCCAGCTAATGATTAAGAACTCTCCAGACAGTAGGGGCTTCTTAGACAATGGGTAAATTTCCAGGATGTCCGGCCCCCTTCCGAGAAGGAGGGAGATAACAAAATGTAAAAAAGGTGTCTGTCAAAGACCAATCAGGCAGCTGGGGACAAGTTCCCTCTCTGGTCCGAGCCTAAGCCGGGACCAATCAGCAGGAGAACACAACCAAATCTATAATTTACATACGGGGAAGTGGGAACCTATAAAACTGACATATTCGCGCCCAAAAGGGTTCCTTCTTCGACCTCCTGCGTGAGGACCAAGGAACCCGGGTGCACCGGCCTTCAATAAACCTCTTGCGTTTTGCATCGGCTTCCGACTCTTGTTGTTTCCTGGGCGAGTCGAAACTCCTAGGAGACCGCGAAGGTCTAACACAAGCATTGCAGCACTGCAGCAAAGGGTCCCAGGTCCCAAGTCCCAGCCTGTCTCAATGGGAGCTTAGCACAAGTGACTCCATTGGGGGCCTGTTGTCTCTTTTTTAGCAAACAAGCTTATTCAGCTGGTTACATAAAGGGGAACAATTCGTTTATTATTGAATTATTAATAATTATGCTTATAATCATGAGCTGCAAATGTGATGACAGTAAAGTATGCAGCCCAGCATTAGCACCCTCTCCGTGTTCTCAGCATTTATTCCACTCTGTTGGCCTCCACAGTGACACCCCACTGTCTACGCCTACTGCCTGTACCCTACCATCTACACCCTGCTGTCTTCACCTATTTCCTATACCATACCATCTACACTCTACTGCCCCAACAAGGCAGATTCAGATGGGGATCACCGGAAGCCCTGTTGACTCTAGGAGACCAGGACAACCAGAGCTGGGGGCTTCCAATTTGAGATCTGTGTGGAACCCAGGATGGCATGACCTCCCCACGATGTCCTTCAGAAGAGAAAAAATGAGGTGGACCAGCTCACATCAGTCTGTAATGTACATGTAGTATCCCGGGGATCTGCACACTCGATTCCCAATAAACTCCTGGGGATGTTTATGCTGCTGGTCCCTCGACCATGCTTGAGTAGCAGGCATGCTACATGACATGCTACATGCTACATGACACCTTGGCCATGAGGATTCGGGACTGACTGAGTCATTAGGCCCTGAGGGAAGCTGTCAAAGCCAACTATACAAACACTGCTAAGGACTTTCCTAGTCTTTCTCCTCCTCTTTGTACACACAGCATGGAGCTTTGTTTGGGGCAGCATGTGCCCACTTCCCTTGCAGGGTGATGTGGGAGAATCCTTTCCGTCCAATGAGATGTAAAGGAAGGTCTGCTAGGGATGGGGTTGGGGGAGGGACTCCTTTGCCTTCCTGATAAATGCCCTTCTTCCTTTTTGTTGTGTCTTTCTTCATTTCTTCCTCTCCCCTTCTGCCTGCCTAGAGCACAGACTCAATCTGATACCTGTGGGTGGGGAGGCTGATTTTAAAGCATGAAGGTGACAGCCATTCTGAGACAGGAAGGGGGAGAGCACAACCTTTAAAAGAATGACACAGCTGTGTAGGATATGACAAAAACTGGTTAGAACCAACTAGGTCCACGATGGCAGAAGATTCGACTTCCAGTAGACCTTGTGCCTCATTATACGCTCACTGTAATGCAATAGCATAAGCTAAGTGACACACCCACAGGCTCCATGACAGTTCTGACGCCTCCATAAAAGGCCAAAAAGTGGACGGTGGCCCAGTTCTTGGAAATCCCTGTTCCTTCCCCAAAATAGTTGGAATACTCCTCCCTTTCATTAGCCTATGAAATTACCCAGCCCATAAAAACTAACCACGCCCACCTCGGGGTCACTCTCACCTTCTGAGATGGACTGCATACTGTCTATGGAATGCGCATGTCTCTAAATAAATCTGCCTTCACTTTACTACATCTCGCTCTTGAATACTCTCCCACACAAAGCTAAGGACCCTCACTTGGCGGCCCATCCCAGGGACTCACCCGACACCTGGGATATGACTGTCCTCCCACCCCATTTTTTTATCCTGCAACACTAAACATGGTGGAGTGAAAAGCCAGTGGGAGCCTGGGCCCCCCCAAGGGTGTCAGAGTTATTGTTGCCACTCTGAACCACCAACTTCCAGGCTTCTAGTTACCTGAGAATATACCCCATTTGTTACATCATTATTTTCCAGTTTTCTCTTATATGTTGTCACATGCAATTCTAACCAATAATCCCCCTTTGGGATTTGCTTGACAAATATGAGGAAAACTCCTTCACAAGAGAAGCTCTCGGTAGGAATATAAAGTGGACTAGAAACATACAACATGGGCTATAAATGGGTCCCTGACCCTTCTCACTCAGTGATGTTGTTCTCAGCTTAAAATGAGATTTAATGAAAGTAGGGAATTACCTGAGAGTCTCAAAATGTACTCCATGCATAAAATACTTAATTACAAATGTAACTGAGAGACTTAAAAACTGCACAGAGCAAAGGTGAGGGCAATAACTTGCCAAGCGTCATTACATTGCATGTGCCGAGTACCCCCCTATATATTACCTATACATCCTCACAAGGGGCCTGGGGAGAATGGCCCACTGCTGCTCTTCAAAGATTAGGGGCAGACAGTGGTCCCCCAGGAAGCTGGTGGAACTTCCCATCCAGAACCAAATGAGACAGGCTGGGACCTTTGACCCTTTGCTGCAGTGCTTGCACCTGGACACACCTCTCCTCCAGCAGCAAAATACAAAGAAACTATAAGGGACTGAAAATAACTGTGTGCATGGGGCTTCCCTGGTGGCGCAGTAGTTGAGAATCCACCTGCCAATGCAGGGGACACGGGTTCGATCCCTGGTCTGGGAAGATCCCACATGCCGTGGAGCAACTAAGCCCGTGCGCTGCAACTACTGAGCCTGTGCTCTAGAGCCTGTGAGCCACAACTACTGAGCCCGCGTGCTGCAACTACTGAAGCCCGCGAGCCTAGAGCCCGTGCTCTGCAATGAGAAGCCACGGCGATAAGCCCACGCAGTGCAACAAAGAATAGACCCCGCTCACCTCAACTAGAGAAAGCCCGCGTGCAGCAGCGAACACCCAACACAGTCAAAAATAAATAAATAAAATAAGTAAATTGATCAAAAGTAAAAATAATAAAAATAACTGCGTGTATGTGCAGTTGGGACAAATTCTGGACGACAACATACAAAAACCAAAAACCCAACTGCCACTTCTGAAGAGCCGGGAGCAGAAACACGGTGTAGGGTGAAAAAACAGGGTAGCGTGCGTGCCCCGTGCACACACCACCACCAAAGGGTGGGCAAATCACCTAAGCCCCCCTCTCCAGCCCAACCCCTAGACCCGCCCCTACCCTTTACCCCATATAAGGAACCAGCCCATCCCCCCCACCCCCCCCCCCACCGGCCCCCATCGGGGAGCCAGCAAGGGAATGTGTTGTTTGTTCTCACTCCCCCCTGCTGCAGCAGGGGTCCCAGGAAAGACTTGCCTGAATTTCTTGTCTGGTCTCTGATCAATTTCTATTGATTAAGGGGGCCAAGGGCCCTGGTTGGTAACACCCTCACTTGTCCAGGACACTCCCAAGGTCCTGGGAAGGGCTCTAGCCACACGTTCACATGCCTTTGTTGACTCAATTTACAAAAGTGTGACATGTTGATTTTTTTTTTCTTAAAGAGTGTCCCAGTTACTCTGGATATGCAACAAATTACCCCAAAACTTAGTAGCTTATAGCAATCATCAGACCCAGACTTCTTGTCCAGACAAGATGATTTATACTTGTCTCTTTCTACTCTTCCCTATGAAATACAATCATAAGTCCTGGAAATAACACGAAAGACAATCAGACAAGAACTCTGAACAGCTGTACGATGAAGGCAAACTGGTCAGGGGCCCCAGGACTGGACGAACAACATGGACGTGGGATATCATATAACCCCCCCCACCCTAATGAAAAAAATGACCTAGGACCAGTGTTTCCTGACCACCAATCTAGCAACAGGAAATGGCCCAGGTGGAATCTTTCCTCCCCTTGTTTGAATGGAAGTCCCACCAGCCACACCAGGCAAGCCCAGCAGGACTGGCGAGGGGGGTTGATCAGAAGCTCTGTGGTCAGTAAGCAGTCAGGTGAAGTGACCCTCTTCCCTGCCAGGTCCAGGACTCCCCTCTCACACCTGGACAGCATGCAGCCAGGCGGCATAAGGCCACAGGAGCCACCCTAACAAGTGGCTGGTTGGGAAGTCTTCGTGTGCCCCTGAGACTGAGACAGATGGGCAGTGGGCAGCACTGTCTAGGGGGAATCCAGGTTAAGGGAACTGCTCTCCTGCCACTCCAAACGCCTAGCCCAGGAAGCACTCTGCCCTGTGGGCTGGAGACTACCCTCCCCCACCTAGAGGCACCAGGGGGTCTGGTCTGAGGAATTTCCTTCTTCCTTCTCAAGCATCACCAGTAGGGACCAGTAGGAGCCCCAGTTGCCTGAGATAAACCAAACAGACTAAAAAAAGCATGATGCATGACAAAGACTTGGAAATTTTGATTGTCATTAGAACACAGCCCACAAAAGTAGGTCATAGCTGCATTACTAAACCTAAACAGGGTGACGGCCTACTAAGATAAAAACTCGAAATAGGACCCAGAGTTCCTTAACATAAAAGCCAAAATGTTGAGGCTACAACAGAAAATACACATCACACTAACAACCAAGAAAATTGCAATTTAAATGAGAAAAGCGATCAACTGAGGCGCACACTGAGATGAATCAGATGTTGGATTTATTTGACAAAGATTTTACGGCAAGCACCATAAAAATGATTTCACAATTAATTACAAATTCTCTTGAAACAAATAAAAAGTGGAAAATCGAAGCAAAGAAATAGAAGTTATTAAAAAAAAAACTCAAATGAATTCGAGGAAGATGGTAGAGTAGGGAGCACCAAGAACCCATCTCTCCCCTAGTTGACAATTGTGCTAGCAGAAACAGTTCCGAAACGACTAGTCTGGGACAACACCCTGGAGTCTATCTGAACATGTGGGGTTCCCAGGGAAAGCTTGGCTGGTAAACTGTGGCTAATTTCAGCCTTCAGTGTGGGTATCAGCTACCCGTTCCCCCACCCCCCAGGCCTGTGGCAGGCCACTGTGCCCAAATTCCTGATGTGGCTTGCCGGCGCCCAGGTGGGCAATAAAGACTTTGTCTTCTAAATTTCAGGGCTCTGTGTTCTGATGGCTGACGTCTGCCTTTGATTGCTATTGTTTCCACCCCCACCAGCTGATGCGGTTTCCACGGAATTTAAAGGATCAGAATTTGATTTTTTCTTCTTTTCTCTTTTTCCCCTTTGGGATCCAGAAATTTAAGGATTAGGACATTCAAAAACAACTGCATATGGGTGTTAGAAAGTCACCATGCACGTGCAGGGGAAGGCACAATCTCAGAAAAGACTTGAGAAAATCTTAAGCTTTTATCTGGGGCTAATTCCCAGCAAAGAGATACCCTACAACAATAAAATACACACACACACACACACACACACACACACACACACACACACACACACCCTGGAGAAGGGGGAGGTATTGATTTCTAGATTTACCACATTATAAGAACAAAGTGTCTACTTTTGAACAAAAGAAGTCACAAGGGGGCTTCCCTGGTGGTGCAGTGGTTGAGAGTCCGCCTGCCAATGCAGAGGACGTGGGTTCGTGCCCCGATCCGGGAAGATCCCACATGCCGCGGAGCGGCTGGGCCCGTGAGCCATGGCCACTGAACCTGCACGTCCGGAGCTTGTGCCCCGCAACGGGAGAGGCCACAACAGTGAGAGGCCCGCACACCACTAAAAAAAAAAAAAAAAAAAAAAAGAAAAAAAAAAGAAGTCACAAGGTTTACAAAGAAACAGGAAAGTATGGATCATCAAAAGGAACAAAATAAATCAATGTAAACTGTCCCTGAGTAAGTCCAGATGGTGAACTAACTAGGTGAAGACTTTAAAGGTGCTCAAAGAACTAAAGGAAGAAATAAATGCACAAAGACAGGAAAACAACATATGAACAAAATGAGTGTATTGATAAAGAGATAGAAATTATAAAAAGGATCCAAAGAGATAAAGAGATAGAAATTATAAAAAGGATCCGAAAAGAAATTCTGGAGCTGAAAAATATAATAACTGAAATGAAAATTTCACTAGAGAGATATAAAATGAATTTTGAGCAGGGAAAAGAAAGAATCAGCACATTTGAAGACTAGATGATGAAAGAAAATATATAAATCCAAGAAACTCAGTAAGTTCCAAGTAGGATAAACTCAGAGAAACCCATGCAAAGACACATTACAATCAACCTGTTGAAAGACAAAGGCAAAGAGGGAATCTTGAAATGAGCCAGAGATGCAAGTGATAATGTGATCCCCCCCCACCCCCCTCGGTTAGCAGGTCCTCGGGATTCATCTCCTGCTCCTACATCAACCACCGTGATGCTGCTCGAGTGGTCCCCTCGAGGGCCCAGCCTCTCATTGAACTTACTTCTCTTCAGCCTGGAAAAATGCACCTGCTTCTGGAGTGCACGCAAGTGGCCTTCAAGGGTCCAGGGACTTCTCACGAGCATTTGAAACACAAACGAGATGTGGGGAGCCACCCAGGGTGACCTCAGGGCTCACCCTGCACCTTTGAAGTCATTCTCTGTACTTTATCCCATCTCTACACTCTCATACTGAGCAATGGGCGGGCGGGCGTGTTTTCCTGCCGTCCTCACAGAGGGCCGGGAGCTGGCATTGTGTCTCATGGCCACACTGAAGGAAGACCCCTTTCCCATCAGCCTCACTCTCCCAGCTCGTCTCTGCCTCCCAGTCACCATGCACCCCTTTCCATCTCTTCCTCTAGACCCCGACCTTTGGGCCAAGACACCAGCTCCGGTCTCAGCTGTAAAAACTCCTCCAGCAGAGAAAACCCAGGTGTCAGCCTGCCTGCCTGGCGTCCTCAGGAAACAGCCGGGGAGGGCCTCCCCTGGATGGGGGATTCTCCCCAGCTCCTGCATGATTTCCTGAGTTACAAGAGGAGGGGGACCCTGGGGATCCACGCCCTGAACACAGCCTTGCCCAGAAGCTCCTTCTGTAAAGCTACTCCAAGTGAGGGGAGCCTGGGCCTCAGCTCCCCTCCACGGCCGGCCTCTGCCTTTCTCATCCCTCATGCCCCACCCTGCTTGCTCCAGACCCACGTCTGTGACATCCTGGTCCCAGCTCGTCGTCGTGGGTGCTGGGCTCCCCTGGCCTGGAGGGCTGGGAGAGCTGCTGGGTTTAGGACAGCTGTCCTAACCGGCCGCCTCGGGCTCCTGGCCCTGGGGAGGTGGGTACAGGGTCCGGGGCAGAAACTGTGGAGGGAATGTCATCGGCTGCCAGCAGCCCCCTCCCTTTTGCTGGCCAAGACCCCGAGCACCAGGTGGCAGTTTGGTGGCTCTGACCAGAGTGGGGGCCCGACCCCCGCCCATCCCACCCGCCCACTTCCCTGGGCCTCTTCCACTGCATCATGCTCACCTAGAAACAGTCAGAAGCAAAACACAAGCTCGTGGCTTCTCAGAGTTTTCTTTCCATTAAGGAAGTTCATAACTTACCAGCAGTTAACGTGGAGCAAAAATTGGCCTTGGTTTCTCTTTTACATTTGTGTCCAGGTATGTGAATGTGTGTGTGGCTTCTGTAATGAGTGAAACAAGGAGATTTATTTTTAAAATTTATTTTATTGAAGTATAGTTGATTGACAATGTAGTGTTAATTTCTGCTGTACGGCAAAGTGATTCAGTCATACATATATATTTTCTTTTGCATGTTCTCTTCCATTATGTTTATCACAGGGATATTGAATATAGTTCCCTGTGCTATAGAGGAGGACCTTGTTGTTCATCCATCCATTATATACTAGTTTGCATCTGCTAATCCCAAACTCCCAATCCATCCATCCCCCACTCCCTTTCCCCCTTGGCAACCACAAGTCTGTTCTTTATGTCTTTGAGTCTGTTTCTGTTTTGTAGATAAGTTCATTTATGAAAGAGGGGATTTGAAGGGGAAGAAGCAATGGGCCCACGGAGCTCTGGGTGAGGAGGTGCCCTGCTCACGACCACCCCCGGCTCCAGCTATCAGCCTGGCAGGCCGGTGCTGCGAGTCACCGAGTCTCCAAGTCACCGAGGGCCTCCCCTCCCCACGTCTGTCGCCAGCAGGTGGGGCCTGTCAGCCACTTTCTGACAACAGTCAGACTCAGCCCTGGAAGTTTCTTGCCTGCAAGAACCAGCCAGTATTTCAACTGGAAAGAGTTCACGCAGAGCCTCCTGGTGGAAGAAGAGGCCTGGGAATGGACCTGATGCAGCAAAGAGGCCCGTCCACGTCCAGGGACGTCCTCCAGCCCCTCGGAGTCTCTGCAGGTCGGGCCCTGCTGGGTGCTTTCGCCTGGGCCTCGGCTTCCGCTCCCAGGAGCAGCAGGTTGGACCCTCTGACTTCCTAAATCTGTCAGCCTCGATCTGTGCTGATATGACCTGCTCTGCGTCGTATAATGGGAATGTTCAGAGCCCGGCTGCTGTGTCACCAGCCCCTGCCGCCCGGCTGCGGGTCCAGGGCCACTTCTCATATGGGCTCAGCCCAGGCAGTGCTGTCCCTGCCACCTGAGTCCCCATCCCCTTCAGAACCAGTGCGGCTGCGTCCCCATGAGACAGGGGTCCCACCTGGCGGGAGGCCCAGTGATGTCACTCTGCCCCATCCTCATTTCCCTGGCCTGCATCCTGGCTCTAGCCCAGGGCTCCCCCCACCCCCACCCCCCACCGCCCAGGCCCCACACCCTCCCTCCCACACACGGGTTCTGGGCTGAGTGCTGTCTGGACTGTGTCTGATGCGGTGGGCAACCTCCCAGCCGCTCCTCACTGGCGCACAGCGGAACCTTCAGGAAGGCTGGCTGGGAGCTGTCCCGCCGCCTCTCTTGCTCTCTCCCACTTTCCCCAACGCTCCACCACCTCTGAGGCTCATCTGTGGGTCAGAGATGACTCCCAAAGTTTGGGTTTGGGCCCTGTCACTCTGGGTCGGTCACCCATGGGTCTGTCCAGCCGTGAGCAGTGTGACGCGACCCTGGCTACCCATCAGAAATGTGGAGCCACTGGCTGGGGGTTGACGTCTTCTGCCAGAGAGCAAAGCCAGCACTGACATCATGCCCATCACGAGTCAGGCACTGCTGAAGCATTTTACATATATGAATTCATTTATTCAAACCTTGCCGTAAGGCTACGAAGTACACACTATTATTATCCCCATTCTACACATGAGAAAACAAAGGCCCAGTGCAACTGAACAACTTGCTAGTGTCACCTATCCAGAGAGAGGCAGAGCCAGGCCACCAGCCTGCCTGGAGTCTTGTCACCTCCCTAGCTCTCAGGATGGCCCCCTCCCGACCACACAGCTTTCATACGACCCTGGAAAGGGACATCTGTCAGCCTGTTCATTGTGGGCCCACCCATGAAGACCCTGCTGGCTCTCAGACCTTCCATATACCCACACCCCCTGGAAATCTTTGCAGCCCCGGCCCTTGGCAGGGTCCTTGCCTGGCTTCTCCTTTGGACAGGAGAAGGGAGGTGAACTGGAAGACTGTCACCTGGCCCAGGATGGAGATGTGGCCTGGGCTTACCGGTTACGGGGACTTTGGCCCTCGGGAGAAGCTCATCACCTAAAGACTGCGGGTTGTGAGTCTTTTCCTCTTGACCAGACATTAAATTATGTAAGAGCTGGATTCTAGAACCCACTAACAGCAGAAATGGCCACGTAGGAATGAAGTAAGTACGCTTAACTCATCTTTTACAACAAATTCTACCTTGTGTCCAGAGTAACATAGAGTCAGTCGACAAACGCTTCTTAAGGGCCCACTGGGTATCCGAGAAACAAAGATGAGCAAGAGAGACTTAAAACCCACCCTGCACTCGGGGCGCTTGGAGTCTACCGGGGATTTTCGGGGAGCACCCCGAGGGCCTCATCCTGTCACAGAACACACCAGGGCCACTGCTCGTCAACGGCCTGGTTTGTGACAGTGTGCAGTGCAAGTCACCCCCTGCCGCCCCCACTGCAAACCTCCTTTTCCATAATAGCAGCCGGCGTGGTGATGGGACCCCGAGCTCCCTTAACACTGTGGTGGTCCCAGGGCAGACGCAGGGAGGGAGAGAAAGTCCGGTGCCTGGTCCTCCCCTCCGCCTCCGCGGCCGGAAGCAGGGCTCCCTGCGGCCCCAGCTGCTCCGACCACCTGCCCAGAGGGACGAAAGCCCCCTGACTGTCACGGCTGCTTTGGACAGAGGTGCCCTGAATGGCCGGCTCAGGGGTTAGGAAGACACGGCCCCATCTGCCTGCTGCTCAGGCCCCCACAAGATGGGCGGGGTGTGGGTGGGAGACAGAGCACCTCGATCCCCCAAAGCCCTCGATCCCACCAAAGGGATGGAATCCCGCAGGCTTAAGGGCCCCAGCAGTGAGTTTCTCTGCCTCGGTGAGTTTCCATAGGAAGCTGGGTGCAGGAGACTTGGATTCAGGGAGCAGGGGGCTCAGAGCCCACCCCAAAGGTACTACACAAACCTGACCCAGAGGCCCAGGAGGGGCATGGCTTCTCTGTCCTCATCTTGCGCTAACACCCTAACACCACTGAGGGCCCTCGCTGCTTCCAGAAAACCAAGCCTCCACGAGGTACCGTGGGTGCCCAGGTTGCTGGCTCTTCATACCATTTCCTCTCTGTGAGTCCCCCAAGGAGGAGAAATCACCCCAAGATATGGATCAAAAAGATGTTCAGGGAGAACTCGGCTTGTTCAAAGGGATCGTGAGCTCATCCAGGCATACTTCTGTCAGGCCAGGGGGGCAGTGGGAGCTGAGCCCTCCTGGCTGGGGTTCCAGGCTGCCTGGTGTCCCTTCCATTGCTGCTCACCTAGGCTTCTCCAACCCTCACCACCACCCACAGGTCCGCTGGGACTCTCCGCCTCATGAAATCCACAAGAGAGGACTTGAACCCCCAGAAGGTGGTTTGTGGGGGCTGCCTGCTGTAGGCGCCTCCCTCCACCCCTCTGAGTGGACAAGAAGGACAGGAGCTGGGTCCTTCCAGGTGAGCAGAGGGGAAGGGCCGCCCAGCCTGGCCCTGGGGAAAGGCCAGCTCAGGGCGAGCAGGAGGCTTGAGGCTGGAGAATTGGGTGTAGCAGATCCAAGGATGTGGAGTCCTCCTGCCTGAGTCCCCAGCCCAGACGGAGCAGGCAAGTCATCGCAAGTATCCACTGAGACCCCCGCCTCTCCCAGCCACCCGTCTCTGCAAGCCAGGCGTGTATCATAAGTTCTGTGCACACAGGGCATACTTGTAGCAAGCACTATTATGATCTGTGGGGACATCTGTGTGAAGTTACACTCTTTATATGTCACATAGTATCAGATTATGTTTTTGTCTCAGATGTATCTCCTCCTGACAATGTCCAATGACTCCAGTTGAAACAGTAGGAAAAATTCACCACCAAAATAGTGAAATGGGGGCGGAGTCAAGATGATGGTCTAGGAGGACGTTTCACGTTCTTTGCACAACTAGGCCACCTACCAGTCACTGGTGGGGGACCACGGACACCTAAGGGGAGCACCCTGGACCAGGTAGGAAGGACGTGGGGCGTGGGGGGAATGAGGGGGAGGAGAAGTGGAGGCAGGATGCGACTGGAGTCCCTGAGGTGTGGCTGGGCGAAGGGAGGAGTTCCTACACCCAGTGGGACCCACCACAGTTAGGGGTCCAGCGGGGACAGGGGAGACCCTGGGGGAGACGGTGAGGGAAAGGCATGGAGGAATGGAAGGGAACGCTGCCAATGCTTTCCCTGTCCATTTAGGCACCAGGGAGCTTGGGCTCCCGGGCCTGATCCTCTGCCCTCAGAGCCTCCCTCCTGCCATGCAGAGCCCAAGCCCCGCCCCATACCCTCACCCAGGGCCTTACCTCCAAACTCTGGAACTCCACACTCCAGAGACCCCCCTTTGGATGTGCTGTCTCTCCCCTTCCACGCAGGTCCTAAGCAGAGGCCCCACCCCACGCTTGAAAGTTGCCCCACCTAAGCTCCACCCCACCCTAAACCCCACCGCTGCCTAAGTTCCAGCCCTGCTAAACTCTGCCCCCCATAGCCAGGACCTTTTTTTTTTTTCTTTTAGATTGGGGTTCTGTTTTACCCTGTTGATTCATTGTGGTTGATTCATTTATATTTTTTCTAATAAATCTTTTACTTTTCTAATTTTATTTTATTCTTTATACTTTGTTATTGTTCTCTCCTTTTCGCTGTCCCCCCCCCCACCACTTTTTCTTTTGTGGTTTTATTTTACCTTGTTGCAGTTGTTTCAATTCTATTTTTATTTTTCCTAATATTTTTTTTTATCTTTCTAATTTTATTTTGTTTTTTATTCTTTTTGTCAAATGCTTTTTCTGCATCAATCAAGATGATTGAGTGATTTTTGTCCTTTATTCTGTTAATGTTGTGTATGCATTAATTGATGTTCATACGTTGGACCGTATTGCATCCCAGGGACAAATCCTACTTGGTCATGGTGTATATTCCTTTTAATGTGCTGTTGAATTCAGTTTCCTAGTATTTTGTTGCGGATTTTTGTATCAATGTTCATCAGGTATATTGATTTGTAGTTCTCTTAATGCTGCCCTTGTAAAATGATTTTGGATGTGTTTTGTCTTCTTTGAGTTTTGGAAGCGTTTGTTTGAGAGAGATTGGTGTAAATTCTCTTTACTCTTTTACCAGTGAAGCCATCTGATCCAGGACATTTCTTTGTTGGTGTTTGATTACTGATTCAATCTCCTTACTAGTTATAACTCTATTCAGATTTTTTATTTCTTCATGACTCCATGTTAGTAGATTGCTTGTGTCTGCAAGTTAGCACTTTCTTCCAGGTTATCCAACTAGTTGGTATATAATTATTCATAATAGTCTCATAATCCTTTTTATTTCTGTGGCATCAGTTGTAATATCTCCTCTCATTTCTGAAATTTGTTATTTGAGTCTTCTCGCTCTCTTTTTCTTAGTCTAGCTAAGGGTTTATCAATTTTGTGGTCTTTTCAAAAATCAACTCAATTTTTTTTCTATGTTTTTATTCTCTATTTCATTTATTTCATCTCTAATCTTTATTATTTCTTTCCTTCTGCTAACTTTGGGACTTTGGGTCTAGTTTGTTCTTCTTCTTTTTTTCCTTGTGGTTTAAAATTAAGTTGTTGTTGATGTAAGATCTTTCTTCTCCTTTAATATAGGCATTTACGACTATACACTTCCTTCTTAGTATTGCTTTTGCTGCATCCCAAAAGTTTTGGTATGTTGTGTTTTCATTTTCATTTGTCTCAAGGGATTCTAACTTTCTAATTTCTCTTGTGAATTATTCTATGACACATTGGTTGTTCAAGAGTGTGTTTTTAAATTTCCACATATTTGTGAATTTTCTATTTATCTTCCTGCTTTTGAATTCTAGTTTTATTCTGTGGTGGTTGGAAAGACACTTGGTATGATTTCAATCTTCCTAAATTTGTTAAGACTTGGTTTGTAACCTAGCATGTGATCTTTCTTGGAGAATGTTCCACTTTCACTTGAGAAGAATGTGTATTCTGTTATTGTTGAGTGGGGGTGTTCTGTATATGTCTGCTAGCTCTAATTGGTCTAAAGTACTATTCAAGTATTTCCTTAATGAGCTTTTGTTTGGTTGATCTATTCATTAATAAAAGTGGGGTCCCGAAATCGCCTACTAATATTGTGTTACTGTCTGTTTCTCTCTTTAATTCTGTCAGTGTTTGCTTTGTGTATTTGGGTGTTCTGCTGTTAGGCGCATATATGTTTATAATTGTTATATCTTTTGATGAATTAACCCTTTTATCATTAAATAATGTCTTTTTATCTCTAGTGATAGTTTTGACTTAAATTCTATTTAGTCTTATATAAGTATGGCCAATCCTGCTCTCTTTTGGTTACTCTTTGCATGGAATATCTTTTTCCATCCTTTCACTTTCAGCCTATGTATGTCCTCATATCAAGTGAGTCTCATGTAGACAATATAACTGGATCTTGTTTTTTAATCCATTCGGCCATTCTCTTGATTGGGCAGTTTAATCATTTACATTTAAATTAGTTACTGACATCAACGGATTTACTAATGCCGTTTTTTCATAGTTTTCTGTATGTCTTATAGCTAACTTCCTATTATGTTTTGTTGATTTCTTATAGTGGCATGCTTGGATCCCTTTCTCATTCTCTTTCATGCATCTTCTATAGGTGTTTTCTTTGTGTTTGTGATGCGGATTACATAAACCATCTTATAGTTACAACAATCTGTTTCAAACTGATAACAACTTAACTTCAATCGCACACAAAAACTCTACTTCTTTACATCTCTCCCTCTTGCTTTATGTTATAGATGTCACAAATTACATCTTTTTATATTTTGAATCCATTGACAAGTTTTATTGTGATAGTTATTTTTTATGCCTTTATCTTTTAAAATCTACAACTGAATTAAAAGTAATTTACACACCACCATTATAGTATTACATACTTCTGTATTTGTTTATATACTTTCCTTTAGCAGAGAGCTTTATAATTTTGTATGCTTTTGTGTTGCTATCTAGTATTCTTTTGTTTCATCTTGGAGGACTCCCTTTAGCATTTCTTGTAAGGCAGGTCTAGTGGTGATGAACTCCTTCAGCTTTTGTTTATCCAGGAAAGTTTTTATTTTTCCTTCATTTTTGAAGGAAAGTTTTTCCTGATATAGTATTCTTTGTTGGCAGGTTTTTCTTTTTCAGCACTTTGAATATGTCATCCCACTCCCATCTGGCTGTAATATTTCTGCTGAGAAATCTGTTGATAATTTTTTAGGAGCTCCCTTGTGTGTGATGAGTCCCTCTTGCTGCTTTCAAGATTCTCTCTCTGGGCTTCCCTGGTGGCGCAGTGGTTGAGAGTCCGCCTGCTGATGCAGGGGACATGGGTTCGTGTCCCGGTCCGGGAAGATCCCACATGCCGCGGAGCGGCTAGGCCGCTGAGCCTGCGCGTCCGGAGCCTGTGCTCAGCAACGGGAAAGGCCACAGCAGTGAGAGGCCCAAAAGATTCTCTCTCTGTCTCTGACTTTTAACAGTTTGATTATAATGTGTCTTGTGTGGACATCTTTGGACTTATCCTCGTTGGAGTCTTTTGAGATGCTTGAATTTGGATGTTCATTTCCTTCCTCAGATGTAGGAAGTTTTGGGCCATTGTTTCTTTAAATACTCTTTCTGCCCTTTCCCCTCTTTTCCTTCTGGGACTTTCATAATGTGAATATTGGACCACTTGATGGTGTTGCATATGTTCCTTAGGCTTGTTCACTTTTCTTCATTCTTTTTTCTTTTTGTTCCCCTGACTCAATAATTTCAAATGACCTGTCTTAGAGTTTGCTAATTCTTTCTTCTGCTTGACCAAGTCTGTTGTTGATCCCCTCCAGTGAATTTTGCAATTCAGTTATTATATTCTTCAGTTCTGGAAATTCTGTTTGGCTCCTTTTAATAGCTTCTCTTTATTGATATCCTCATTTTGTTCATGCATTGTTTTTCTGATTTTGTTTAGCTGTCTATTTGTGTTCTTTTTAAGATCATTATTTGGATTTTTTTCAGGTAATTAATAGATCTCTGTTTCTTTAAGGTTGGTTTTGGAGATTTATTTTGTCCCTTTGGTTGGGCCATGTTTTCCTATTTCTTCTTTCTGATTTCTTGCTACTTTTTGTTGTCTTTTGTGCAATTGAAAAAGTCACTCTTCCAGGTCTTTATGGACTGGCTTTGTACAGGGGAAGACCTTCACCAATAAGCCTGGCTAGAGGGCCTCTCACACCTTTTGTGGGGATGTGTCCTCTCTGGGTTTGTGTAATTTCCTAACTAGACAGGTTTGCTGATTTCTTTCTCAGGAGCTTGTAGTCTTTAGCTCCCTCTGGTGTCTGCTTGTAGTACTACAAGTTCTCTGGAGCTGCATCAAGCCACTGAGCTTTCTTTTGTTCTCTGTGGCCCCAGGCATCTAAGGTCTGCTAGCTCCATCAGTGCTCTGAGTCAGGAAAAACGGAAACCAGTTCCTTGGGCAGCGCCCCCCCAAAAAGCTGGAATGTCGGACCCTTGTTTCATTGTCCTCTTTCCCTCCCAAGGGAGAAGCCATGAGCTAGGCACTTTCTCCTGATCACAGCAAGCTGTGTTAGTGTCTGTGTGTGGTAGGGGAGGCACTCTGGTGTCACCACAAGCCATGAGATCTCTGTTGTTTTCAGTGGCCCCCAGGCATCCACACTCTGGGACAGGCAAGACAGAAACCAGTCTCTTGGGCAGCCCACTGAGAAGCTGGAATGTTGGATATATGTTCCACTCTTTTCCTCTCAAGGGAGAAGCTGGGAGTTGGACACTTTCTCCTGATGGTGAGCTGTGCCTGCTTGGGGGAAGGGCTGATGCGGTTTAAATGAAATGGCTTTTCTTACCTGTTTCAGTGCAGCTCTTCTTAGCTTTCAGTTTCCTGGGATGTTGTGACCTCCTAACCGGTTTCTGGAGTCCTCATAAGGACTTTATGGACTATATATTGTTGTTGAGTCATCGTGTCTGTGGCCTCCTAGTCTACCATCTCGCTGATGTCACTTCCCAGGTTGGCATCTGTTTTTGTAAATAAAGTTTTATTGGAACATAACCATGCTTGTTTGTTTGCACATCGTCCAGGGCTGCTTTCATGCTGCAGTGGCAGAGCTGAGTAGCTGTGACAGAGACCCCATGGCCATGAAGCCTAATATATTTACTGTTAGGTCCTTTACAGGAAAGGTTCGCTGACCCCTGTGCCATCAAAAAATTGTCTTTTATACACTTTATTTAAAAAATGACAAAAGAAGGTGATTATACAGTAAGAAGGTGATTATAAAAAGGTGATCAGAGTCTAGCCAAAAATGCAGAAAAACAAGTATTATATAATTATGTCAGGAAGTTAATTTTTTTAGTGTTATGTTATATTTCTGGATTTACAGGGTTTGTGGCATTTTTCAGCACTTTAAAGTTTCTAATTAGTTGTGATTTATTTTCTCATTCTAAATATTCACTTCTATCCCTAATTTTGTATTTGCAACATTTAATTCATAAAGGAGGCTCACAAGTATATAATCTTCAGACCCCACAGAATCCGGATCCGCCCTGGCTAAATGGCTGTTCAGACCTAAGATAGTGCGGTTACATTTTAGAGAATAATTCCTATATTGCATCTGAGAAAATTGTATATTTCAACTGAACTTGCGAGTACTCGAGCCGTATTACTGCACAGATGACAGCACCTGAGAGAATTAAAGTTGGTGAAATCTTAAAGGGACTGCTCAAGTGACAACAAATGACAATAAAATCACAATGGGGTGTGCTTACTCAGACCAAAGCCGGAGGTCCTTGGAAGTGTTACAACTGCCCTGGTTTCTGGAGAGCCCCTTCCCCTTTGCTTATTACAAAATGTGCAGCCTGCCACCACCCTTGCTCACTCCCACTGCGATGGGTCTGCAGTGGATGGGGCATCCTTCCTCTGCACCTGTGCCAGGCAGGCACCAAAGCCCACCAACTTTTGGAGCTCCCGAAGTGGGAACACGGGAACACATGGGGCCTACCAGAGACCTCCCACGTGGTCCCTGCCTGTGTCTCTTCCACAAACAAAGAGCAGGAGACTCTCAGCCAGACACCACTGGCTGCAAGGCTCAGAGCATCTGGTTGTGGGTGGTGTCGGTGGGGGAGGCCCTTCACGAGAAGCTTGAGAGAGAGATTGTGGGTGACTGCCGAGGCTCTGCCATGCCTTCCCCATCATCTGCCTGGCCCACCCAGCAGAGTCCAAATTCTCCTCCATGGATCACAGGGGCCGCATCCTCAACACTCCACACTCCCCAGGACCCCAGCAGGAAGGAAGTGGTGCACTTGTCTCATGACAGAGGGAAACCTCTCCTGGAAACGCTCCTCTCCTGGGCCTCCGGGTCACGTGCCCACCCTGAACCAACCACAGGAAAGCACGAAGGCTGAGCCCCTTCCAGTTCCTCCTTGGGTGTCCTGGTCTCCCGACACATCTGGTGCAAGTAAGGCAAGGGTGTGGGGTCAGGCAGCCCTTGTGCTTTAAGGGTTTTGAGGGTCCCATGTGCAGATACTCCCATGGAAGTGACTCAGCCTCCCTGAACGATTTGGCCTAGCCAGCGTAGCCCTGCAGAATCCCAAAAAGACCTCAGATGAGTCAGTAGGACACTGCAGAGCTCCAGTGAGGTTTCTGAGGGTGGACCCTGCTGGGCACCCAGGGCTTTCTGGAGATGCTCAGACGGTAGCTTCAGTAGCAGCTCTGGATCAGCAGAAGGCGAGGGAACTTCTGGAAGCAGATGTACCCAGATGCTACGATAAAACCACTGGCCAGAAAGGATCATCATAGCAGAAAGCAGCACTCTTCAGATCTTGTCGCTTTCACTGTCCCCTGCCCCAGAGACAGTGAGCGCCAGGGAAGGTGAGCTGCCTGAGAACCTCACCATTGGAAGAGACGGGCTTGTTCCTAAAGCCACGGGCATGTTTCTGTAAACATTGCACACACAACTGCAGAATCTTGGTGCCCAAAGGAGCCTTTGGGATTAACCAATCCAGGGTTTCTAGAACTTATTTGATGATAAAGAAATATGTTTCACACTGTAAAAGAGTGGATACACTCATATAAAACTTAACGGTTACACACAAACAATACTGACCCCCGTTTTATTCTGTTTCCCACTGTGGCTGCACAAAGGTTCCCATTTCTCCACATTTATGTGACAATGGGGGAATCTAGATACAGTGGATACCGTCCATATTAAAGATTTGCAGTTAATTTGGTAAGCTTTGATAATGGAATTGTGGTTATGTTAAAGGGGGGAGGGCTTATGTTTGAGGAATATATCCCTAAGGTAGATTGCTGCAGTAATAGCCCCAGTGAATCACTCTCCCTGCTTCTATGTCCGTGTACATTTCTCTCCCCCTCCCATGTTGATTCTGTTTTTTTTTTTTTTTTTTGCGTTATGTGGGCCTCTCACTGTCGTGGCCTCTCTCGTTGCGGAGCACAGGCTCCGGACATGCTGGCTCAGCGGCCATGGCTTATGGGCCTAGCCGCTCTGCGGCATGTGGGATCTTCCTGGACCAGGGCACGAACCCGTATCCCCTGCATCGGCAGGTGGACTCTCAACCACTGCGCCACCAGGGAAGCCCCCCATGTTGATTCTGGGCTGGGCTACACGACTTGTGGCAAATGGGACATTAGCAAACATGGCACCAGCAGAGACTTGGAAAGTAGCTGTTCCTTGGGGCTTGCCTTCTCTTGCCACTGGAAACTCATGAAACGCTGCCACCGTGACAGCAAGCCTGAGCTAGCCTGCTGGAGGGGCCTTGTAGACAACGGAGGCACCCTGACCAGCTGCCAGACAAGAGGCCATCAAAGACTGGCTGGCTACAGCCAAGTCACCAGTTAAATGCATTCACGTGAGACAGCCAGACAGAACCAACAGAAGAACTGTCCAGCTGGTCCCAGCCCAAACTGTCAACCCACAGCATCTTGACGTAATAGAGTATTGCTGTTTCAAGCAACTCGACAGCAGCAATAGATAGGTCATATAATTCTGAAATGTTTACGGATGAAATTACTGATGTTTAGGGATTTGTTTCAAAATAAGCTGGGGGTGGGGTGAATGGAAGCAAAGATGAAACAAGGTGGTTTCTGTGATGGTAACTGCTGAAGCTGGTGAGGGGTACATGAGGGCTCATCTTACTATTCTCTCTACTTTTGGTTATGTTTGAAATGGAAAATTCCCATAATAAAAAAAGAAAAAAGGAAAAGAAGGAAGGGAAGGGAAGGAGGGAGGAAGGAAGGGAGATTACTCTTCTATTAACATATAACGCAGTTGAGACCCAGAGAAGGACAGTGACTTCTGCAGCAGCGTAATGCAGGCAGGTCATAGCCAAATTCATCCCTGAACAGACTTCTGACTCCTAGATCAGGCCCTTTCCATCCCCCCCACATGGTCGGAGCAGGAAAGTTCCATGAGAAGCTATACAGGTAGGCATATTTTCTTCTCTTGCTTGAGAAAAGCCTTGTGGCAGGTCTAAGACATTAGTAATGCTGAGATCTTTAATGACAAATGATCTTCATTTATGGAGTGTATTACTTATCTAGTGTTTGGGAAAGAAATATGTTCTGCCACGTAAGTGTGTAACATTACATATAAGGCAGGCTGGGAACACCTCTTTCCATGCCCCACCGTACGGTCTGGCACCAAAAGCTTGTTCTGTTCTCAAAGGTGTATAGTAACCATGACAGGGAGAACCCACACTGCACCACACTGTGTCAGGACAGCAATACCGAAAAGTTTTCAAGCCCAGATACCAACATTGCCTCTTTCCCACACTAACAAAATGAGCAAAGCTTTCATTAATCTTCACATGGGAAAATGAAGCACTGCAATTATTCGTCTCTTGCCCCAGGATACACTGGGCATTTAATCAGAGGTTGTTGCTACGTGGAGCCCAGCTGTAAATAGACATTAAAGGAGGATTACTTCATGAAAAAAGCCCCTTCCAAGCCTTATTAACCAGTGTCGGTTTCCCTGAGAACTTCTGAACCTCAGAACTCCGCCGGAGTTTATGGGAAGGAAGATTCCCAAAGGTGATAACCAAGCCTGTGACCAAAAAGTCAAACAAAAGCAAAGCTAAACTGAATCGAAATCTTTCTTGTAACCAAATGGCCAGGGCCCGCCTGGCTTTTCCTGAATGGTGTTTACCGAGAGATCCGCGAGGCTCTGCGTTTGTTTTGATGATTTGTCTGAAGTCCTAGCGCCTGAGAGCCAGCTGGCAGGGCTAGGGCTCTGAGGCCGCATTGTCGCCAAGGGTAGGAAGTGGCATGAACTGGCAGCTCTTGTGGCAAACCGGGTGTTCAAATCCAGCCCTGCGGGTGTGTAATCTGCCTGTGTGTAATCTGTGGATGCATCCCCTCCGCCCAACTCCGTAAGGGTCACAGTCAGAAGTTACGCAGATTCTTTCCTATTTAACTGCCATTTATTTAACATGTGAAAGTTTTCAAAACAAAGGGTCTGCAGGTGGGAGGGTGAGGAGCTTGGGAGTCCGGGGCCCGATGGGTTTGAGGTCCTTTTCACTCTGGAGCACCCATGCTTGGTCGACCTGGCTGAGGGCCTGCCTGGCGCAGTCTGGGGAACACGTCTGCCCCCCCTTCCCCACAGGGAGAGCTAGGAAGGGGATGGGGTGGGCCCTCAACTGCAGCGCTGGCTGACCTGAAGCCCGGATGCCCAGCAGAGCAGCCCCTGACTGCTTTACTAGAGCTTCTCCAGGTGCTGAAGAATGTTTTTTAACCAGTTTCCTGTCTCAACTCTCTTTCTTCCCACACCTTCCCCCTGCCCTCACCCCTCCCGGTGCGGGTGGGCGGCTTCCAAGTGTCCAACTGTCCCTTTACGTGGACTTGCGGAGGGCTCGTGAGCTAATGTCAGCCCTAAGAGCCTGGGGTGGGAGGGGAGGTACCAAATGTTGGCCAGTCGGGTGAGCTCCAGGGACCTGGGTCCAGACTAATGAGGGGTCTTCCCAGTCTCGACCGTGGCCGGGTGCTGAATACAGAGGACAGGCACGATCTCGGTGATGCGGTTAATGCAGGCTTCCCACAGCAAAGTCTTCTCACACCAGGAGCCTGTGGCAGACCCTGACCCTTCCAGCTCAGCTCCACTGGGCGTTCAGAAGCCAGCCTCCTGGACCCACATGGTTACTGAAGGATGCAAACTGTGGGAGAGGATGCAAACCTGGGGAAGGAACAGCATTCTGGTGAGAGGCTTTGGGAAGGTTCTGGGCTAATGTGACCCATTGGTCAGGTGACCAAGGGGTAGGTAGGGCTTTCCAGGACTCCAGGAGGAGCTCCAAGGTGGGAGAGCTCAGAGTGTGTTAGGAGACGGTAGAGCCCCGAGGCCTACCTGCGTAGTTCACGGGGAGTACAGGACCAGGCGGCCCTACAAGGACGCAGCAGGGCCTTGACACTGCCTGTTTGCCGAGGGTGGGAGATTGCTGGGGGTAGACCCGGGGTCTGCTGGCTGGAGGGCCGGGTCACCTCCACGGTCCCGTGACCGGTCCTTGCCCCAGGACAGTGACCTGGATCTGCAGCGGGGCCAGGGGCACAGCCTACGGGGCAGCCGCACCAGGGCTGCCGGGGTGCTGGCGGCTGGGCAGCGCTCTGCGGGGCTACGGGCAGGAGGACCGCCCGGGGAGGAGAGACGAGAGGGCCGCCTGGCATCGGTGCTCTCGGGGGCTTCCCGGGGGGCAGACCCAGGCCCAGAACACCCGGGCGGAAGAGCCAGGATCTGGGGGCGTCGGAGAGATGCTCACGGGGGAGCGCTCCAGGGCTGGGCTCCAGGCTGCGCAGGCCCGGGGCTGGCACTAGGCGGCAGGGAGGGGTGGCGGGGACCACGTCCCGGAGCGGGGGCCCTAGGACCGGCAGGGTCGGAAGACATGAGGGCGTGCTGGGCGCTGCGGGCCAGGCACCGCGGAGGGAGGCGGCTGCGGCGGCCGTCGCACTCCACCGGCCCCGCGCGCACTCCGGGGCGGAAGGGGCGCAGCGGCCCCGTATCCTCGGCGTCGCACGCGGCCGCCTCCCGCTCTCTCCCGGCAGAGGCCTCCGGTCCCCGGGCGTCCCCCAAGCACAGCAGCAGCCGCCGCGGCCCCGCGCTGACCCACTTTCCCGCCAGCCCGCCCGCGGAGATCCACGCGGCCGCCGAGCAGGTGCGAGCCGCCAGGCGATGCCCGAACCCGGGGCCGCCCCGCCCGCCTCTGCCGCCGGGGAGCGGGGGCGGAGAGCCGGAGCCGCGGGAGGGGAACGGGGGAGGGGAGGGGAGGATAAAGGAGGGGGGCCGGAGGAGGGTGGGGAGGGACAGGAGGGGGAGGGGAGGGGAAGGACGGGAGCAAGTGGGCCGGAGGGGGGAGAAAGAAAGGAAGAGGAAGGGAGAGGAGAAGGGGAGGAGGATTGGGAGGGGCGGGAGGGGGGAGGAGGCGGGGTGAGCGGGAGGAAGATGGAGGCCGGAGACCGCCCCCCTGCCTCCTTCCCGGGCCCTAGGCCAGCCCTGGAGGAAAGGTTGAAATGGGTGAAAGGTGCATCTGCCTTCTAGGTCTAAGGGGTCCAGGGCTCAGGATGCCGCACCCCCCTTGTGCCTGACCCCCACCCCCGGCCTTCTGTCAGCCAGCCCTCTTTCCCCCAACAGCGCCTAGGGCCGCTCTTCCCACTAATCTAGGTTCATCGATCCTGGACCCTCCCGAAAGCTGTGCATCCTTCGATGAGATCACGGTTCACCGACTGACTGTATCTGCTGGGAGGACTTGGGCTCCAGGACCTGCTGGAGCGAATCGCAGAGAAGGAAGGAGAGTAGCGATGCCAGATGTCAGGGCCTGGCTCTGGGCGGCGCCCCTCCTCCAGGGTCCACCCCCCACCCACTCCTGGGTGCCACACAGGGGACCCCGGAGAAGCCTCGTGACCCAGAGCTCTGCCTGCTCAGTCCTTGTTCATCCATCTAAGTACCCATCACCTCTACTTACTTACCTGCCTACGTGAGTTAATACTTTTTAGAGGAATTGAAAGAATTCATCACAAGAGAATTTTCTTCAAATGTGTGGGGACTCTTGGTTGTCATCCCGTTTGTAAGTGAGTCTCAGGACAGTGGCTCTCAAAGCGTGGTCTGTGGACCTCCGAGGGTTCCTGAGACTCTTTCGGGGGGGTCCACAGACTCAGAACTATTTAATAGGAATACAAAGACATTTTTCTCTCATGAGTGTTCAGCAGAGTTTTCCAGTGTCATAACAGATTGAAATCAGAAACACATATGAAAATCCAGCTGTCCGTTAAGCCAGACATTGGCGAGATTTACAAAAATATAAAACAGTGTCACTCTTCTTACTAAATAAACTATTTTTAGAAAAAGAGCTATTTCAGAAACGTTATCTGTGTTCATGTGTGATGGCTTTATTACCATGTTTAAATACATGCATAAATATTTAAAATTTTCCTTCATTTTCACTTCTATTACAGTAAATATCAATAAGTTTGCTCCAGAGAAGTAAAACCTCTACGGGGCCCTCAAGCCTTTTTAAGCTGGCAAGAGGGTCGTGAACATAGCGTGTGTGAGGACTGTGGTCTTGATGGATCGCACAAGTAAACATCCCCTCTGTAAGGGACTGTCCACTCCGGTCACAGCAAGCCTGCACCCCTGACACCGGGCGGGGATGTGCAAGGGCAGAGCGCCTCCACGGGCCTCTGGTTTGGGGATACTGTCTCATCTTACTGCAGTTATGGGGCAGCGGCCCTGCTCTCTCTCTGGGGTGCCTCTTGCAGGTCCCGGTTGTGTTTTAAAGCTGCCCTCTGACTTTATCCCAGGGGCAAGCGGGGCACCGGCTCAGCTGCCTGGGTGGCCCTTCAGGTAACTCTCCCCATAGATGTCCGTGTCTGGCTGCTTCTCCGCGGCCACTGCGCCCTCACTTCCAGACGGGGGTCCAGCCTTGTGGGTCCTCGGCGATGTTGGGTTTCACCACTAATCTGACCTCATCTGCTTTCTCTCTTCTGGAAATTCCCTCACATCTTGGTCTGCCGGCGGTGCTTTTTCTAGTTTTCCAGGGCTTCTAAGTATTTGTTTTTATATTTATTCTGCTGTTTCACAGGATCTGAGGAGGGGGACGTACCTGGATGTGATGAATGAGCCGTCTTGAGCCCAGTGTCAGCAGGGTTGAATGAATGAATGAGTAAGGGGTCCTGGAGGAGAGGGAGGAGAGGGAGGGGCCGGGGTCTGTCTAGATGCTCCTCTGAGACAGGAATGCTGTGAGGGTCAGAGGGTGGACTGCTTAGACGCCAGCACCTACCTGTGTGAGAGCGTCTGTACCTCAGGTGAGGCCAGGGTGTGTTCTGTCCCTGTTGCCATCCAGGAGCTCGGCGATTGGTGGAAATGCTACGGCGGGTGGGGATGGAGGCAGCACACAGAACGTAGTAGCAGACGTCCCCTCCCTTCAGGTTTAACTGAGAAGATGCGTTTAAGCCGGGGGAGGGCGGGAATAATTGCTAGAAGAAAAGAAATAAAGGTGATTCCCACACTGGTTTCGGTCCAGACTCTTCAGGAAAAGAGGGGCTGTGTCTCCTGGGCACGGGGCCCAACGTGAAGAGGGAGGAGGCAGGTGAGGGTCGCGTCTGACCCCGTGCGGGGGATGCCGAGTGGGAGCCTGGGAGCAGCCCTTCCTCCCCGTCCTGGCCTGACTGCTTGATAACGCCCAGTGGGTCATGGTTGCCGTCTCAGGAAAAGCAAACCCTTTAAATATTCGGTCCCGACAGCTGCAGGGGGCCGGGGTAGCCACTGAGCAAATCAGGGAAGGAAACTTAGGTCGGCTCACATTTTATTTAAAAGAAAATACTTTCCTCCTGAATCAAGAGGAGCTCCGTGCCTTGGCAAACACACAAAACCAAAGCAAACCCAGCACAGCTTCTCTGGAAAGTCTGGCCTCACCCTCCGGATACGGGAAAGCTTTCTTCTCTATTTCAAATGACCCTGTTTTGCCTTTTTTAGATGCAAATGTTTATTTGGTCTGACTTTGAAATACCTTGGTGCAGCTGAAATAATTCAAGGCAGCCCAGTGAGAAGGACCATTTCCTGACCTTCTAAATGCAAAACTCTTTGCTGGGGCCTCTGAGGGATTGGCGGGACACCTGTGGGGCAGCCCCAGCCCGCTCCCACCCCGCCTCCCAGCGAACACGGTGGTCACTGCACGAGCACTCCAGCATCCTATGCAGTTGGGCGGCTCTGCAGGGAAAGCAGTGGCAGTCCCAAGGAAGCCAGCATTTGTCAAGTACCTGATATACCTAGGCCTGCCACCACCTCTGGGAGCGGGGCGAGGGACTCACCTTTCCGGGGCTAACAGGTGCGATTTGACTTTTTACTCCAAATCCTACAGCATCCCCCAGGAGAGGGGGCATATCGGGACCTTGTGGTCCAGGTAAATCCTGGAGGTGCAGGGCATGCTAAAATCTGTGACTGAGATGTACCCCATCTGCGAAGCATTGCAGTAAGGATTACACAGTAAAATGCCAGGGACATGTGATTCCGGATGAGTGAGTGTGTACGTGTGTGTGGTGCCTGACTGGGCCGGTGGGTGGCCCCAGCTCGCGGCCCTCCATCTACACTCACTGAGCAGCGCTCACTGATCCGAGGATTCGCGTGGGTCACTCCTCACCGACGTCAGGGGCTGCCGTAGCATCACCCGCTTTTTATAGATGAGAAAACCGAGAATCAGCGTTAAGTCAGAACCGGAGCCCTAGCCCGCCAGCCCGCAGAGCCTGGCCGGTGCCCCGAAGGCGTCAGGGTCGCTGGGGTCCTGGGCGGGCACTGCCCCCCGGGGGTGCGGGGGCGTCCCGCTCGGCTTGGCAGGGTCTCCGCACCAAGTCCGCGATGGGAAGCAGCCCCGGCTCTGGTCCTCGAGTCCTGCCTCACCTGCTGCCTCCTGCCTCTGGTTGGCTTTCCCTCCTGGGGTTCTGGGCAGCTCTGACCTCTGCAGCGGGCAGCATAGTCCCAACCCGGAGGGCAGGTCCTGGCACAAAGTAGCCGCTCACTGCTATGTTTGGCAGTGTCCCGTGGGCCAAAGATGGCCCAGGGGACCGTGTTTCTCCAGGATGAAGAAAGCTGGGCAGGAAAGACCAGGCAGCAGGAAGCTGGGGCAGCCTCGGGCACTTCCAGCCTTGGAGAAGAGTGTGTGGGACCCCCCCCCACCTGGCCTCCCACCCAAAACTCTGCCTTGGGCCTTTCCTCCCTGGCTGCAGGAGTGCTTGAAGCTGGCCCCGGGCCCCTGCTCTGAGAGGGTCACACTTGTGACGGGAGGGGGGTGGGGCCGTGTCTGGGGACACTGCCATGTGGGTCAGACACCTTTTTAGGTGGCAACTTTCTCATCTTGGGGACACTGCTTCATGGAGATGCATTGGCCACCACGATGCCTTAAAAGGGGCTCCCAGGACTGGAGGCTTATGTTACAAAACCCCAGGCCATAAATAGCATAATTGATACCAGATAAAAACCAAATATTTCTGCCTGGCAGAAAGCATCTGATTAAAGTAAAAAGGCAAAAGATCTACTGAGAATAAAATTATGGCCCATCCCTAAAATGGAATTATCATGCAGTCATTAAAACAACGAGGTATCTTTATGTCTATGATATGAAAACAGTATCATATGCATAATAATATATGCAATTTATGTCACAGGCACAGGGCTGCTATAAATCAGTAAGGAAAACACCCAAGAACTGAATTGGAAAAATGGACAGAAATCCTTCGCAGGAAAGGAAAATGCTCTAAACATTTGAAAAGAGGCTTAATCTCACTTACAGTGAGAGAGATGCAGGCTGAAACATCTGTGGAAACTTACTTTAGACCTAAATCAGATTGGCCAAGTTTGAGAACATTTGATAACCACTGCACCAGAAGGACAAACCCTGTGGGGGATTTGGGCACGTGTGTCAGAACCACAGACATGTGTGTGCTCCAGCCCAGCAATCCCATTTTCGGACTTTGTCCTGTATGTGTTCTCACATGCATGTGCAAGGATGTTTATCACAAGGCTCATGGGAGCATTGCTTATGATTGTAAAAGGGTGGAAACAACCTAAATACTAGCAATAATAATATTAATTAAATTATAGCACATCCCTAATATGGAATTATCAGTCATGTTTTTAAAAAGGTGTATATGTACGTCTATGATATATAGCAACCCTCAAAGTATATAACAGTATACTTCATGAAAAAGAGGAAGCTAGAGAGAGCGTGTGTAGAATCCTTTCATTTGTGTGTGTGTGTGTGTATGTGTGTGTGTGTCTGTGTGTAGAAGCATAGAAATTAATTCCTGGAAGGACACATAAAACATGGAAACTGGTGTCATGGGTTCCTCTGGTGTTTATTGGTGTTACAGACTGAATGTTTGTTCCCCACCCAAATTCATATATTGAAATCCTAAACCACCACTGTGACGATGCTATTATGAGGTGGGGCTGATGGGAGGTGATTAGGTCATGAGGGTGGAGCTCTCATGAATGGGATTAGTGCCCTTATAAAAGGGGCTCCAGAGAGCTGTCTCACTCTCTTTCCACAACACGAGGACACAGAAAAGGCCACCATCTGCCATTGGAAGAGAGCCCTCACCAGATCCCAAGCACACTGACACCTTGATCTCCTGCCTCCAGAGCTGTGTGAGATAAAATGCTATGGTTTCTAAGCCACCAGTCTCTGCACTCTGTTACAGCAGCCTGAAAGGACTAAGGCATCTACAGAAGGGGTCTGGGGTCTGGGGTAGGTGGTGGGAGACCCGTTTCCCACTCTCTTCTCCTTCATCTTGTTTTAAAGTTTCACTCTGGCATGAAGTGCGTTTTCAGATTTTTATCCATCAAAGCCTTGCCTTTGGGAGGCCGCCTGCCCCAGCTCTCCTATTGCCTGCTGTGGGCCGGAAGTGGGGTCTGCCTTGCTGCTGGGGTGGGGTGTGGGGGATGGGGTGAGGGGTGGGGGGCGGGTGTCCATATCACCTGCCCTGGAAAGGCAACGCACAGCAGTCAGAGCCCCCGCAGGAAGGACCGGCCAGACTTGCAGACACTTTTGCAATTGACTTATTTTCTTACCAGCCCAAACCCCAGCAGTTGCCTGGAGCATCGCTCCTGGGTCCCCAGATCTCATGGCCAGAGCCAAGGTCCACTTGAGAGGCAAAGCGGGTTCATACTGATGTGCCAGGAAGGCTGCTGTCCACTTCACAGGTGGAGCTCCGAGACGGAGGCAGCACCCTGAATGTGGGGCTCTTATGGGGCCAACTCAGAACAGGATTCGGCCTTTTTTCACTCCCTGTCCCTCCAGGAATTAACTCATAAGAGTGCTCATGAGGGCTCTGCATCCCCAGGGTGCAGCAAGTCAGCCCAGGAATCCCTTCCAGAAGGTGCCCTTCCCTGCAGCTCCCTTTCCTCTCACCCTAGGCAGGGTCCCAGTGGCTTCAGGGACCTTCCCTTAGATTTCCACCCCTCTCACCCCACTTCTCCTCCTTCTTCCCCCACTCATTCCCCTGGCTGGGGAGCAAAGACCTGCTACCGACCAGGGTTCTTGGCCTGCTTCATCAATAGAAATTGATCAGAGGTCAGACAAAAATTCAGGCAAGGCTTATACTGGGGCCCCTGTTGCAGCAGTGAGGAGCGAGGACAAACAACATGTTCCCTTGCTTGTCCGCTCCCCGAAGCGGGGCGAGCTGGTTCCTTATATGGGGTGAGGGTAGGGGCGGGTCCAGGGCTCAGGCTGGAGGGTTGGCTTAGGTGGTCTGCCCATCCCCTTGGTGGTGTTGTGTGCAGGGAGCATATGCAGTGCCCTGCTTTTGCTCCTGACCCTTCAGAAGTGGCAGTTGGGTTTTTGGTCTTTTTGTATGTTGTTGTCCAGAATTTGCCCCAACTGGGCATGCCTGCAGTTATTTTTAGTCCCTTATAGTTTCTTTGTATTTTGTTGCTAAAGGAGACAGACATTTGTCCAGGTGCAAGCACTGAAGCAAAGGGTCCCAGGTCCCAGGTCCCAGCCTGTCTCAGACCCACCACACCTTCCCCTTAGGAGAAGGACGCTGCAACTAACAAATGCTTTTCTTCTACCACATGATGTACATTTAAGCTTGTATTTTCCTAAACTAGCATCTGACAATATCCAGGTCGTTAAATGAACCACCCCAAAGCTTAATGGCTTTTCTGTAATACATTTGAAATATGTGTACCCACCGTGGCCACATACTATTCGAGGGGCACAGCTGTGGGAATGAGATGGGCCTGTCCACGTGTCTGGCCAGGCCTCCAGGCATCGGAGGCTCCAGGCAAGGCTTCCTGCCCCGACAGCCCTGGGGAGGGGTAGGAGGTGGGCCAACCTGGGTCACAGCAGCAGGCCCAGGCCCTGCGACACCCCTCAGCATTTCCTGCTGCCGCCCCCTGGGCCCGCCCTCTTCCAGGGGCCTTCTGCAGCAGACAGGTTAAACCGCCAAAAGCACAGAGCAAGGGCTGCTCTGCGAGGCTCACCTTCCCTTGCGTGGTGAACACACACATCTTTCCTACTAAAGTCAGACATCATTTCGAAGGTTGGAGAAGGTAATTTGAAAAGTAGGTGGGTAGATGGCCTAGAGCCTGCTCATCCTTCTTTCAAACTGTCATTAGCCGTACAGGTCTCAGCTGCCGGCTCACGTTATTACCGTTGTTATTTTGCATTTGCGCGTGTTTCTGTCCGTGGGTATGGAGGGAGGGGGCCGACAGCAGCCTTTGGGGAGGCTGTGAAACAGCCAGTGCAGCATCCTTTCTTGGCACACTCAGCTGCGTGGATGGGCAGGGGCGGGATGTGTGGAGGGGACAGCGTTCCCTGGCTCGGTGCACTCAGCTCGAGTACTCCACATCATCCCTGGGTGTGGCTCCTCTTCCTGGGCCTGTGTGGGAAAAACAGAATGTGCACTGGGGAACAGAGCTTGCCCGAGGGGCTGCCATCATGGTGATGGTACCACCGTGACCTCATCTCTACCTCTCAGCAACCTCGGGGGAGGGAACCACAATTACGTCCATTTTCCTGATGAGTAGATTGACATGCGAGAGAGGTGGGGCCGAGAGGAGGACGCTGGGACCTGAGCACCTACGGGGGTGGGGGTGGGGTCTACTGCCAAGAATCAGGCCCTTCCACTCGTCCACTCTGGAACCCAGGAGCCCGGGCAGGGGGATGCAGCTGGCTCTACAGGAGGTGGGATGACATAGGGGTGGTCAAGGCAAGAAAAGGAGTTGATCCAAACTCTGTCTAGGAAGCCAGTGGGACCCCAGTGTTCCTCCACTGCAGCCTCCAGACAAACCTGGAAGTTTGTTCTTTGGAGAAATTGGAGAAGGGTGGCTCTGGGCTCAGGGACCCTAGGGACAGAAGAAGGTGGGCTGGGATTCTGGACTGAAAAGAGCTGGGGTATAAGAAGAAAGAATTCACACTAAGAGCACTCACAAAAGCACCTTCCCAACTCTACCCCAGGAAAAGAGCAGCACGACCTCTGCACTCCAGGGAGGGCACATGTCCCTAGAGAAGAGACCTGCAAATGCTTACCTATGAGGTTGCTCAACAAAGAAATCTGCTTTACCCACCAGCCTAAAACTCCCTCCTCCCAACAAATCTTCAAAGAGCACTTTAGTGTTGCTCTCTTGACTATGAACAGGTTGCCCAGGATCCCTGAATATGTGAATGAAGCTGCCAGCATGAAGCAAACAGAAAAAATGCACTCAGAGGAATTAGAGAGAAGGCAGCAGAAGAGAAGCTCTTAATGAAACTATCATAATATTTTCAGGGATATTTGCATCCAAGAGACAAGATCAATATTCTGTAAGGAAGGGGTCATCAAAGCCCACGAAAGAGGATTCCTAATAGATGGGGTAGAAGGTAGGGTGGAGGAAACCTCTAGAAAAAGACAGAGATTGACAATAAGGAAAAAAAGACAGGTAGAAGGTTGGTCCAGACGATTCAGTGTCCTACTAATTGGAGTTGCAAAAGGAGAGAACAGAGAAAACAAATGAGAGACATTTGCAAAGAAACAATACAAGAAAATTGCCAACTGAAGGGTGGGAGCCTCCAGCTAGAGAGAGCTCATCAAGTGCCAGGACCAGGAGCTTTTAAAATTCCACACCACGATGTGTTATTATGAAACCTGAAAGCATCAGGAATAAAGGGAAAATCCTACAAACTGGTGGGTTGGGAGTGGGGCGGGTACAGCTTGATACACACAAAGGTTTAAGTATTACAATGGCATTAGACTTCACAACAGTGGAAGATACAGACAATACAATGATGCCTTTGAAATTTTTAAAGTATTTTCAACCTAGATTTCTACATCTAGTCAAATTATCTTTCAAGGATGAGGTAGTATAAAAGTATTGCTAGGTGTGCAACATCTTTACATTTTTACTTTCTGTATATCCTTTCTTAGAGAGGTACTAGAGGATGTGCTCCAGCAAAACAAGCATGTAAATCAAGAAAGAGGAGGACATGGAGCACAGGAAGTAGGGCACCTAGCTCAACAGAGAGGCCAAGAGAAGCCCCAAGGTAATAGTTTGTACCACAGACCAAGAGAGCAACTGTTCAGATCTGAGCACCAAGTCAGACGGTCTGGGAGGGAGGCCTCCAGGGAAGGAAGAGCTGCTAGATTACCTGATGTGTGAGAGCATTTGAAACAACAGTTGATAGGAGTTTGACAGAAATGTGGAAGCATTTGGGGGAAAGTTAGCCATCAGGACATTGAAAATAATGAAAGGAGGCACTTACCTCCAGTGTGGTGGGAGGGGCAGATTATAAGAAAGGAACATACTGGTCATATGCTGTTTGGCTCTGCAATGAGCAATAGTCCTGGTAATGTAAACACTGACTATTAATTTACGCAAAAATTATGATCTAAAGATACGTTAGGATGATGGGTAAGGGAGGAAAGTGGGAGCACAGTGGAGTACAAGTGTCAAATCCTCCACAATTAGAGAGTCAAAAACAATTTCAAGATATAATACATTTTTTAAAAGCACATATCCTTATTTTTTCAGAAGCAAATAAAAAAGAAGAAAAGCCGTGGTCGCTAGGGAGTGGGACTGTGGGATGAGACCGAGGCAAAGGACAGCTGCATTTCATCACGAGCCTAAACTGTTTGGATTGTGCACTACACGTGGGGATCAGTTTTTCAAAACTGGGACTTGAAAACTTGGGACTTCCCTGGTGGTCTGGTGGTTAAGACTCTGCGCTTCCACCACAGATGGTGCGGGTTCGATCCCTGGTCAGGGAACTAGAACCCGCATGCCACGTGGCGTGGCCAAAAAATTAAGGAAAAAAAAAAGGAAAACTTAATCCGAAAAGGAGAAGGAGGCTCCCATAGCTGGCCCACTGTCTTAGCTGGTGTGTTACAGAACCGGGTGTGGGGACAGGAGTGGGGAGGGGTCAGCAGCAGGAGGGTGCAGGAGACTGGGAAATTGGGACATTTATCCAATGGAAGTGGTCTCTGTCTGCTCGGTGCCCAGGGTAGAGCAGTCCTGGACCTGAGCAGCCAGTGGGAGACCTTCCCTGCCCTTTTCTGCAGGAGCTCTCATCAAATTACGGCAGTTGGATTTGTTGGTGGAATATTGCCTCCCAGGAATACGGACCACTGGTGCTGGGACGCAGGGAAGAGGTCAGGACTAGACAAGGAGAGTGATGGTCCTCAGGCAGTTTGAAGAAAGTAGGTGGTGACATGGCTCCCCTGCAGTGAGATGAGAAGGATGGAGGGGAGAAGAGTTCCAGTGTTGGGAAGAGTTAGGAAATGGGGCTGAGCCATGTGTGGAGAGGGGAGCAAGGTCAAGTTTCCTTCTCAGGCCAGGGGTCAGGACCATGAGTTTCCCTGGTTTCCCTGGAGCCTTGCCCTTCCCTCTGTCATGGTCAATGCTGAGCCAGGGTCAGAGAGCTATAGCGGGAGGGGGCGGCTGGTGAGGAGAGAGAAGTGGGGAGAAGGAAGGTGGGTACACTGCTAAGAGAGAACGGAGCTCCCAGCTGACTCAGCAGAGCCAGGAGACAGTCGGCTAGTGTATGAGTTACCTTCTCTGTGTGACAAACGATGACCACACACCTGAACAGCATTATGGCACACAGGTTCTGAGGGTGAGGAATCTGGGAGCAGCCCCCTGGGTGTTGTAGTTCAAGGACCCTCATGAGGTTGCCCTGGCAGCGTCTCTGGAGGCTTGACTGGTACTGGAGAATCTGCTTTCTAGGTCGCTCGCTCAAGGGGCTGCTGGCGGGAGGCCTCAGCTCCTCACCACGTGGGCATCTCCAAAGGGCTGCTCACAGCCTGGCTTCTCCAAGAGCAAGTGATCCCAGAGAGAGACACAGAGACAGAGACAGACAGAGTGCTCAACCACAGAGGAAGCTGCAGTGCCTTTTATGACCTAATCTTGGAAATGTCACACCGTCACTTCTGCCCTGTTCTATTGGCCCTGGCACGGTGTGGGAGGATTCTGCATGAGGGTATGAGCACCAGGGGGCACGATCCTGAGCGCTGTCTTAGAGGTTGCTTCCACGGACGGTGATGGGAGATGCACTGATTGGATACCTGCTGTATGGGAGGCTCTGTGCTTTCCAGAAACTGGTTTTACCACATCACAGTTTTGCTACCATGTGGGTTGCCTAAGAGTTAGTCATGGCTCCGCACTGGACACTATGATGCTTCTTAATAAATGTACGGGATTGAAGGCGATGCCAAAGCAGGAGGACAACCATATCCAGAGGAAAGTGCCCATCCTTCCTACTAGGCAGTGGAAAGGGAAAGGTTCAGATGATTCATCTCATAAGATGTTCTCGAGAAAATCTATTATTTGCTTACACTGATCCTGCTTTAGACAATGGTGCTGACCCCAACTCAGGGTGCAATGGTTATGAAAGGAGTTAGCAAAAGACAAGAGGCCTGTTGCCAGAGAAAGATCTGTGAAGGATCGGGCTGTGGCTGTGACCAGCTCTTGAAAGAGACACCAGCTCCCAGGAAACTGACGCTCTTACTGGAATTCCAATTCTCTTTCTCCCCCTGCCCCATACCTAATTTTAATACAGTAAGTCCCCTGCATACAAACCTTCAAGTTTCGAACTTTCAAAGTTGCAAACGTGCCCCCGTATGCCAGCTGCTGTACCGTACTACTGTACTTTTCAAGGTACTGTACTGTAAGATTAAAAATGTTTTCTGTATTTTTTGTGTTGGCTTGTTTTTTATGTATTATTTGTGTGAAAAGTATTATACACCTATTATAGTACAGTACTATAGAGCCGATTGTGTTAGGTGGATACCTAGGCTAACTCTGTTGGACTTACGAACAAATTGGACTTACGAAGGCGCTCTCGGATGGGAACTTGTTCGTAGGTAGGGGACTTGCTGTAGTAGGATCATCAGCTCACATCTGCTTCACCCTTTTCAGCCTTATCTTATTCACATTCCACATGAAAATCCCATGATGCCTCTGCCCGAAGATGGGTGGCTCTGTTAACTGCTTATCACTGCACAGAGAGGCCCGTGCCGTGAGCCCACAGGTGGGGGACAGTGAAGAGAGCTGGGGGCTGTGGGTTCCCCACGCTCCTGACTCTGGCAGTGGCATTTCACTGATGTCCCTCTCCTAGGCTCTGGGGATAGCACACAGAGCTCCAGTCTCTTCCCTGTGGAGCTTATGGTCCTGCGGAGGGGACAGGCATTAGTCCAAGTACCTCACAGATAAATCTGCAATTACAAATGACAAACGCTGATATGAAAGAGAGTGCAGGGTGGAAGGAGGTAAAGGAGCCTGGCTTGGCTGGGGGCCCAGGAAGTACCTCAGAGGAGGAGGGCAGGCAGCAGGGCATAATTCCCAGTTGTCACTAGGATCAGATAACAAAGAGGACCCAACCCTCTCATTTTTGCTCAGGCTAATATTAGCTTGAGAGACGTGTGAATAATTTACTTTTTCTCACAAGTGTTGTTCATACTTAAGGGTCAAGAGTGAAAGATCAAGCCCCAAACTGAACAATAAAGACAACCTTCAGGGATGTATTTCTGCACCAACCAAGGTGTCTTCTCATGGGAACAGCAGAATCACCCAGAAACAAGCAGCTAATTATAGCAGTGCCATCTGTGGCGCCAAAATAAGGATGATTATCAACACTATCTTTCAGGTTTTTCACTAAGTCAGAACAATTTGCTAAAAATAATCTGTACTGTATCCGCAACGCCCCCAAACAATGTGTGTTTTCCCATCACCACAGGCCCGGGCACCAGGGGAGCATTAGACGCTGCTGGCGGCCTCGTTCTTTGGTTGGCTGGGTTTCATCCCAGGCTTTATCACTGGGTCAGTGGAAGAGGGGGTGGACAGAAAGTTAAGACTGGCTCCCAGCCAGCAGTGGAGGGCCACACTGATACCAGGATGGGCGGGAGACCTCGACTGAAGGCCTGGGCGCATCTCCCAAGGGCCTTCCAGGGGTTTCAGGGCCAAAGGCTGGTCCTCAGTTCCTGGAATCCTGCTGGGTCCAGGGATGTCAATCCCCCACCCCCACCCACATGCACACATAAAGGCTATAAGTCAGACACCAATTCACTTGCGCATGGGAAGTTTCTCTTCTAGGTCTGAACACTTATGTTCCCCACCCAGGGCACCCCTTCCTGGGGTCAGAATTACGGTGAAGTCTATAGTGCCCAGTGAGTACAGGCCCTTAGCTCAGAAAGGCAGGAGTGGTGATCATGACATTTCATCCTGGTCATAGGGCCACGGTTGGCTTGTATAGAACCTTCATGTGAATTAGAAGAGAGGGGACCTAATCTAATCCAGGACCAGTCAGAAGAGTAGGTCATGCACTAGACTTCACACCCACTTGCCTCCTCAGAAGGAAGCCTTTGAGTAGTGTGCAACCTTCATGGCCCCCTGTGGTTGCCACGGATGTAAGAATTCATTTATGCCCCACAGCACAATGGCCTCTTCAAGTCAGAAGAGCCCCTGCCTCAGATGCAGGGAGTCTTTTCCCTGAACAGGGTGGATGGACACAACCAGTGCTGGCCTTTGGATTTTCTTAGTGTCTAAGCAATGGAGAGTTTATGTTGATTTGTAAGTTTTTAGGTTAATAATTTGCAAACTGTATCCTGGGGCTCTCTGGCATTTCCAGGAGGTGCTCAAGGCTGATTGAGATGAGGGGCAGGTTGAGCAAAGAAGGTTCTGGACCTCCCATCCCTGCTTCAACCAGGAGCACGCTTTCTGTCTCTCTGTCTCTGTCTCTGTCTCTCTGTCTCTGCCTTACTTTTTGGACAACTATGTAAGATTTACTCTGGAAAAAGAATTTCATAGGACAATTGTCTAAACTAATTATTTTCTACTCAGGGGAAAAATCTTTCAAGAATGAAGGTGAGGGCTTCCTTGGTGGCGCAGTGATTGAGAGTCTGCCTGCCGATTCAGGTGACACAGGTTCGTGCCCGGGTCCGGGAAGATCCCACATGCCGCGGAGCGGCTGGGCCCGTGAGCCATGGCTGCTGGGCCAACGCGTCCGGAGCCTGTGCTCTGCAACGGGAGAGGCCACAAGAGTGAGAGGCCCGTGTCCGCAAAAAAAAAAAAAAAAAAGGCTCAGGGAGTTTATTACCAGATGACTCTTATTGAAGGGAGTTCTGAAAAATGTATTTCAAGAGAATGAAAGAGGTCTCAGATGGAGGCTTGAGGTGGAAGAAAGGACATGTAAGGGTAAATAAATACAACCATTGGTTTTACCAGCAGTGTGAATAATACCTGGTGGGATTGGGAAAATCAGGATAGAATTAAAGTTCTAGACAGGAAAACACACATGTCAAGCATGAGTTACATGGAGTTCAAGTGTCCAAGGTCCTTGTTCTGCTGGGTGGAGCATAAACATATTGAGTTCAGATTTTTATATGTTAAGAATTCATGGGTGAAGTGTGATGGTGGGTGAGATGGGTGAAGGGGGTCAAAAAGTACAAAATTCCAGTTACGAAATAGGTAAGTCCTGGGGATATGATGTACTGCATGGTGACTGTAGTTAATCACGCTGTGTGGTGTATTTGAAAATTGCTAAGAGAGTAGATCTTACAAGTTCTCATCACAAGAAAAAAAACTGGTAACTCTGTGTGATGATGGATGTTAACTAGACTTACCATGGTGGTTGTTTGATAATATATACGTATGTTGGATCATTACATTCTACCCCGGAAACTAGTGTTCACTTTTGTCCACCATACGTGAGTACGAGTTGGTCCTCCTTCTGATGGGTATGGAAAAGACGAAATTCATCAGGTCAATAGCTACGGGCCGTGGAGTGAAGGCTATATTAATCTGGTTTACTAAAGAAACTCCGATAGGGGACAGTGGCTGCAGTTGGACTATTGCATGGTCAGTTTGCGGTAGCCCACTGTCACCCACCTGACCTGGGTGGTCTTTGCAGGGAAGATACTAGTGATTTAAATTCTAGTCAATTAAATTAAACACTAGTGAATTAAACTGGGGTGGTGATGGGCGCCACCACCTTGAAGTTTTTGAGTGGCACTACTCTCTGATAATCCTCCTTTCCACCTCACCCCCAATGTAGTATTGTCTCTGAATTAGTATCTTACCTAGAGGGGGCCAGTTCCAGGGCTGCCACTTGGCCTTCCCACATAGCCCCTATTCTACAGGACAAGGAACAATTTGTGGGTTCTGCTCACTGTTGAGTGAGTTCATTCTAGTCAAACATTCAAGAACTCGGGACATTAGCAGACGGTTCTCTGGGCCCAGGGAACACACTGTGATGGATTTGAGTCAGGAATCCATTTGTTACCTAACTCCCATGTGCCCTCACCCTAACAGGAGGGCCTGATGGCACTACAAGTAGCAGTATCACCCCGGACCATATCCCACCACCCTTGCAAACCTGGTTAATCCCCTTTCCCAGGATGCAATTCCCGAAGAGACGGCCACAGGCCCTTTCAGAGAAGGACTGAAGGAATCACTGCTGTCTACACTCACTGTGGGACTCAGCCTACTCTTCAGTCGATGGGGTCTATATGTGAAAACCAGCTCAGGTCTGGAAAATGGGCAGAAGACCATGACTTTCCATAGCCTTCTGTGAATACATCTCTTTTCTTCTTGAGATATAATCCATACAACATCCAAGTCACCGTTTTAAAGTGTACAACTTAGTGGTTTTTAGTAATTCACAAGGTTGTGCAACCATTGCCACTATCTGATTCCAGAACATTTCCATCACCCCTGGAAGAAACCCTGTACCTGTTGGCAGACAGACTCAGTTCACCCCCTTTACCACCCCCAGCAATGATTAACCTACTTCTCTCTGTATTTGCCAGAATACTGGGCATTTGATACAAATGGAATTATACAATATGCAACCTTTCATGACAGGTGTCTTTCCCATTGTGTAGCATGTGACAGTGTGACATTCCTTTTTATGGTCAAATAATATTTCTGTGTATGGATATGCCACATTTTCTTTATCCAGCTGATAGACATTTTTTTGTGAATCCATTTTTGACACTTTTGATTATGCCTGTTCAGCAGTACCTTAGATGGTTGCCTGTCTGTTTTGCCCCTAGGAACACCTTGTGCTATAAGCCATCTCCATTGCATGGACCTCTGAAAGTAGAACGTCACCCCCTTCCCCCTCATTCTGACCTTGTAGCCCATTATAATAATTATGGTCATCACACCCACTTGAAGAAACAAGTGCTGCAGTTACGGGCTGCTGCTGGTCCTTGCTGTTCCAGGGGTCTGTCACCCCCACTGCTTCTAGGAGCCCTGTTCTGTGATCACACCTCCTACCACCAGCCCTGGCTGCCCTGCCAGAGACAGCCTCCACCGAGTTTCTTAATGTGGCCAGCGCCTCCCCCCACCAGTGAATTCCTTACCATCTTGGTAAGTGTCCTCCAGACCTTCCAAGGAGCAGAGTCAGATACTGGGTTTTCCAGTCTCATAGAGTTGACCAATTCTTTTTTGTTTAGTTTTGTTTTTTATTGAAGTATAGTTGACTTACAATGTTGTGTTAGTTTTAGATGTACAGCAAAGTGATTTCATTATATATATATATATATATATTCTTTTTCAGATTCTTTTCCTTTATAGGTTATTACAAGATATTGAATATAGTTCCCTGTGCTATACCGTAGGTCCTTGTTGTTTATCTATTTTATGCATAGTAGTGTGTATCTGTTAATCCCATACACCTCTGTTATCCCTTCCCACCTTTCCCCTTCGGTAAACCCAAGATTGTTTTCTCTGTCTGTGGTCTTGCAGGCTCCTTCCCTGAGCTTTGATCTTTCCTCCACGGTCTGCTTTGCAAGTTCTGGCATTGTTTTCCCATTGCCATTCTCTTTAAAAACTAGGCCATTCACTGCTTTTCTCAAGCTTCCCAGAGCCATTCCGGAAGGAATCATTCTAGGACGCATTCCAGGATGTTGAGTTCTGTGTGATGGCCAGATGCTCTCATATCAGTGGATCTCTCTAACCTGCTTACACTCTTGCCCCCTCAGATGAACCCCCAGGTCTGTACTAGGCAGGTTCAGCAGCTACTCTGGTGTATAATTCGTCTCCTTCCTGCACAGGCCAGCAAACATCAAGGCCCAGTTCAGAAAGGGCAGGGGCTGACAACTGGGATGGGGAGATTGGGACTGGACAGCCTGGAGCCCCCAGAGTCCCCTGAACTCCTCCAGGGCTCCCTCGGGTTTCGCTCCCACTCGCCGAAGACAGAGTCCCCGTCCGTTGCTTGAAGACTGCATGCACCACACAAGTGCCTTTTAAGATCATGCCAGCTTCCGGGGGACCAGCCCCACCTCCCCTCCTGGGCACCAGACCAATAACTAGAGCCTGGCAGCAGGCAACGCAAACCAACTGGCATGACTCAGCAGAAAGGGCCTTTACTAGAAGGACATCAGGAAGCAAGGCTGCAGAACCAAGCTTGGAAAACACCCAGGAACCAAGGGAGCGTGGAGTAGGCACACGTGCACAGCCGAACTGCAGACCGGGCCAGTCAGGGTGGTGCTGCTGCCCTACCATCTGGGGCAGCCCACTGCCCAGCTGGGTACCAAGTCTAGGCATCCCTTCATGATGTCGCCTCTCACGGGGAGCCCAGGCCTCATGCAGGAGCGTCCCCCGGGTCACAGGCCCGTGTGCCCTGCTGGGTGGGTGGGCTGGTGAGGAAGGACGATCTTGCTACTTTGGCTTCAGAAGTCACCTCCCACCAAACTCCCACCATGGGGCGCTCCCTGCCAGTGCAGGAGGAGATTTGGGTCATGGTCAGGAAAAGACAAATGTCCCTTACCTGCGGTTAGGTGAGAGGGATGCAGGTTCGGGGTGCTGGGCTCTTCCCTCAGACCTGCTGTCAGAGCACACGCGTGTTGGCAACACCAATTTTTTAGAATATGACCCTTCCTTGGGAGAATTTTGATTCAGTGAGACCATCCGATATGTCCTCCAAAGGAGTGAAGCCCTATTGTTACAATGTGGGAATCTAGCCAGTGGGTGCCAAAGGCTGTGAGTGAAAAATACCACCTGCCGTATCAATAGACACACGATGTTGCAGCCATCAAGCCATCACATTACAGCCTCCCAGATGCTGAGCCCTGAGGGAACTCAGGATGGAAAGAGAATGCCCACCATCAAACCATCAGAAACTGCAGCCACCCCTAACAGTGCACCCTGAGGGGGTTCAGGATGAGAAAGCAGAGGATACTGGCCCCAGATAGCTGAGGTGCACATCAAAGGAATGATGTCAGTGAGCCCAGACTCTTGCATCTTCCCATACACAGACAAGCATGAAATTCCTTAACTTGAGATGCTGGTTTTCTTTAATTAACAGTAATCTTTTGATGTTCTGAGACTTGGTCTTTGTTGCAAAAACTCCTATACATCCTGGTTTCCACCCCACCTCCTGCCCTTGCCTCTTTGGAGCAGTTCCTTAGATTATCTGAAATGCTGGGTCCCCGGCTTAAGTCCTCAAATTTGTCCACCAAATAAAACATAACACTCAACTTTTAAGTTGTGCAACATCACGGTGCTAGCAGGGCTGTGTTCTGCGTCTCTCTCCTTAGAATGTAGGCGAGCATCTCCTCCCTGAACCCTCACATGGTCTTCCCTCTATGTCTGTGTTCTAATCTCCTTTTCTTACAAGGACACTAGTCACAGGAGATAAGGGCTCACCTGAGTGACTTTGTTTCACCTTAATTACCTCTTTAAAGTCCCAATCTCCAAATACAATCACATTCTGAGATCCTGGGGGTTAGGACTTTAATAGACCCATGATGGGGGGGTGTTGGTTCACCCCATAAAAATGTAAAATTCAATTGTGTCCTTGTAAAAGGAATATTGTCGAACGGTTCACCTTGCATCTTCCTTTCTGGGCTCCACGCTGTCTGTTCACTGAAGCTCCCTCGGCCCTTCTCAGACAGCATTCTTCCCTCCTTGCTACACAACTTCACTACCTACTCATGGTCAGATGCAGCGGGGAGATATTATTCTCACTAGAGTGTGAGGGGTTGCTAAATCTTAGTGCATGCTCCCTTTTGCTTTGGAGGGAAAGAGATAGCATCTAGAGAATGTAGTTTTAGGACCAGAGGGAGGTCAGACTAAGGAGGTGAAGATGGTCTTCAGTAATCCTCCACCTTCCTGCCTTCAGCCACTGCCTGGATCTCAAGAAAACAAGTGGGGTTTCTCTGGCAAGCCTTTCTCCTCACTCCTTCACCACTTCACCTTTCACCCACGCCTGGCTCTGAACACCCCAGGCAAGGCACCAAACAGTGTGCTGAGTAGAGAAGCTTCTGGAATGCCTTACCTGCCCTGGGCCATTCCAAATTGACCTTGCAAGGCAAGGCAGAGGCACAAGCTGGCTGCCCCTGGGCTGCTCTTGTGTAGCCCCTGTAGTTTTAAAATTAGCTAAAAGTGAGAAGTTTCCATATTTAAGAAAATTGGTTTTCTAGACTGACTAGAAAAACTGGAAGACTTGGCGTTCCCACAGGCAGCTACTGGCAGAAGCCCTGGGACAGAAGTCCCAGATTCAGCAGCAAAATTACCAATACTTTTAATTTTATGCTGTTTCGAGGTGGTTTATTATACGGTGATAAATAAATGATACCACAACCAAAGCTGTCTAGAACCACCCTCCCCCAAATCTTGGCAGGTCAGGGGTGACCCCTCAAAGTGCGCCATTCGTGTTGGGGTCTGCCGAACTCCCCATGCAGTAAAAAAGCAATGACAGCATCTGCCCTGTGATCCACCAGCCAGGAGAGAAGGAAATTAGGGTGGGCAGTCTCCACTCCAAGTCCTGGGCTACTGCAAGGCTTCTAACTGGGTGTGCGTCCCTGCCTTCCCATGTGAGGGGTCTGATGGTAAGTGACCCAGAAACACCCACACCCTTTTTCTCCACACCCCAAGCCTGCATAGCCAGCTCTGAGCTGGGCTCCTGTGTTCAACCTAGTTCCAGGGGCCGGCAGGCACTCTCCTGTCTCTCCTTGCCGGTTGTGATCAGTTCTCCAGCAGCACCATCAGGGCCCGCAACCCGAGGTGTTTGCAGCTTCCCAGCCCTAAATTGGTAGAGGCCTTGGTCCAAAGGCACGTCCGTCTTTCAGTACAGTCTTTGCTGTACTGTCCCCTTCTGGAAGGTCTCGTGTGGCCTGTCTACCCCCTGAATGGATGTAGCTGTGAAATCCAGCAGAGCCCAGCATGCGGGTTCCGAGGTCCGGATGCTGGACCCATTGGTCCTCATTTGGATGGCGGTGCTTCTTCCCTATGATTCTGGCCAACACTGCACCTGCGGGGCTGACACATCTGAGTGTGCTCCTTCTGTGCGTATCCGGTGAGACAGAGCTTAGAGGACACCAAGAAATGAGCACCAGGCGATGGCCTTCGCTTCCCTCTTTTCCTGCAACGACTGGTGTGTCCAGTACCTCCAAGGTCCGGGCCTCGCTCTCCAGTTCTCAGCTCCATCCCATGCCCAGGACCGAGGCCACTCAGGCAGCCTGGGGCCACGACGGCAGGGTGGCCACCTGCACCCACACCCATCTCAGATCCTGAGAGAGAGGACCATGCAACCTGCTCCCTTGGGGCAGAAGTTGGGCCCCGTGGCAATAGACAACCTCAAGTCTCAGGCTCATGGAGCCAGTCCTGAGATGTGGGTTTTTCTCCGTACTGTTTTAGAAACAGTCTATTTTTTTTCTCTTTATTTCAAAACTGAGATATAATTGGCATATAACATTATATTAGTTTCAGGTGAACAACATAATGATTCGATATTTGTATATATCGCAAAACGATCACCACGAGTCTAGATAACATCCATCACTATACGTAGCTACAACTTTTTTCTTGCGATGAAAACTTTCAAGATCTAGTCTCTTAGCAACTTTCAAATACACGCCACAGCGTTACCAACTATAGTCACCACGCTTTACATTACACCCCCAGGATTTATTCATGTTATAAGTGAAGCTGTATCTTTTGACTCCCTTCACCCATTTTACACACACCCCGCACCCTGCCTCTGCCAACCACCAATCTGTTCTCTGTTTCTATGAATTTAGTTTGTTTGGGGTTTTTTTTTTAGATTTCACGTATGAGATCATAAGGCATTCATCTTTCTCTGTGTGACTTATTTTACTTAGTTAGCATAATGCCCTTAAGGTCCATCCGTGTTGTCACAAGTGGCAAGATTTCCTTCTTTTTTTATGGCTGGATAATATTCTGTTTGTGTCTATTGAATTTCATACCGTGTGCACATGTTGTCTATTCAAAGAGTTTTCAAAATAAATATATATATATATATATATTTTTTTTTCAAAATAAATATATTTAAAGTCAGATTACAATAAATGCTGGAGAGGGTGTGTAGAGAAGGTAGCCCTCCTACACTGTTGGTGGGAATGTAAATTGGTGCAGCCGCTATGGAGAACAGTGTGGAGGTTTCTTTTTTTTTTTTTTATAAGTTTTTTTTGGGGGGGGTTTTGTTTTTTTAATTAATTTATTTATTTTTGGCTGCGTTGGGTCTTCATTGCTGTGTGCGGGCTTTTTCTAGTTGTGGCGAGTGGGGGCTACTCTTGGTTGAGGTGCACGGGCTTCTCATTGCAGTGGCTTCTCTTGTCGTGAAGCATGGGCTATAGGTGCCCAAGCTTCAGTAGTTGTGGCTCGCAGGCTCTAGGGCACACGCTCAGTAGTTGTCGCGCACCGGCTTAGTTGCTCCGTGGCATGTGGGATCTTCCCAGACCAGGGCTCGAACCCCTGTCCCTTGCACTGGCAGGTGGATTCTTAACCACTGTGCCACCAGGGAAGTCCCTGGAGGTTTCTTAAAAATCTAAAAATAGAACCATTTATGATCCTGCAGTCCTATTCCTGAGCGCATATCTGGAGAAAAACATAATTCAAAATGATCTATGCACCCCAATGCATGGACAGTAGCACTATTTACAATAGCCAGGACATGGAAGCAACCTAAATGTCCATCAACAGATGAATGGGTAAAGAAGATGTAGTATATATATATTGGGTTGACCAAAAATCTCGTTTGGGTTTTTCCATAAGATGTTATGGAAAAACTTGAATGAACTTTTTGGCCAACCCAATACAATGGAATATTACTCAGTCATAACAAAAAGAAAGCAAGAATGCCATTTGCAGCAACGTGGATGGACCTAGATATTATCATACTAAGTGAAGTAAGTCAGAAAGAGAAAGACAAATATCATACGATATCACTTATATGTGGAGTCTAAAATATGATACAAATGAACTTATTTACAAAACAGAAATAGACGCACAGACTTAGAAAACAAACTTATGGCTACCAAAGGGGAAAGGGGGGGAGAGGGATAAATTAGGAGTTTGGGATTAACATATACATACACACTACTGTATATAAAATAGATAAAAAACAAGGACCTACCGAATAGCACAGGGAACTCTACTCAATATTCTGTAATAACCTATATGGGAAAGGAATCTGAAAAAGAATAGATACATGTATACATATAACTGAATCACTTTTCTGTACACCTGAAACTAACACAACATTGTAAATCAACTACAAATCAACTATAAACCAATACAAAATAAAAATTAAATTAAAAGAATAAAAATAAAGTCAGATTTTTACCAACTACCAAACTCTGCTTAGATATTCCTAAAATGAAGGGTTGTTTTTTTTTTTGATTACACAAGTTTGAAGAACTCAGCTAACTTGTGCCCTTCCTGGAGTGTCACATCAGCGTATTAAACTACTGAGAAAATCTCAGAGAGTAAAAAATCATGTTTAAGGTGCTTAAACCCAAATTTTCCAAATTTGTTCAAACAAATAACTATTTTTCCATAAATTCTCTATAAATAGTCCTGGCTAGAAATAGCCAGCTGTGTTTTATGCCACAAGGCTCAGGAATAGCCCCTTGACAACACAGTGCCAATCACACATCCTCAGATACCAGGCGCAGGTCCAGACGTGGAGGACACACTGGGGCAGGGAGGGCCGTGCTGGGGAATCTATGATCTTGGGAGTATGGAAAGAAGATACTATGCAGAGAAAAAAAAAAGCCAAACCTACCCCCAGTTTTCCCAAGCGCAGACCTCTCATTCCTTCATTCCGGATTCAATCATTCATTCAACAAACACAAGGTTTACGGCCCAGGTGCAAATAGGGTACATCCTCTGCCCTCAGGAAACTGTCTCCAGTGAGGAAGATGTGCAGAAACCAGCAGCCTCAAGGCACTGCAGTGTCGTGTGCTTAGCGAAGCCTTCCGCAGAAAGCTGTCCATGAACCCCACACAGAGGATGAGCTAGGGCACCACGTAGAGGGGTGTGGATGGCGTCCCAGCCCCTCCGGAGAGCAGCACTTCATGCAGCTGAGAGCGGACCCCTGGGCACAGGTGGGCAGTGCTGGCAAGTGCGTTCTGAGCTCTGCCCTGGGCTCCATGCCCACTGCGTCTGTGTTGGTCCTTCTAGGAGGCCCAGCTGGAGCTCAGAGGCAAGAGGGAAGAGGAAGTGTCTGCTTGGATAGGAGAGCAGTAGTAGCAGCAGTGGCCAGGTGATTATGGACCCCAGGACCCCTGGCAGAGGCAGCACCTTCACAGGAATTGCAGCCCTGGCCATGAAGGGGCCTCCACCCAGACCCAGGACCAACGTCCCCAGCTTCTCCCCCAGCCCCAGCCTCTCCAGTAGGGCAACAGAAGGTGCAAGCTCTGGGCTCTAGCCTGAGGGTATTAGTGCTTCTTTTAAATTGTTTTTAAATTTTAATTTTTTAGTAAACAAAGCAATGTGTTTTTTAAAAATTCTAATTTCTACAAGTATATATTCTGCCGTATTTCTGGCTCCACATCCAAGACTGTAGTGTCTAGAAGCACACTGAGTCCTTGCAGCTTCCTTTCACAGAGCAGTGTGAGTGTGATGTCCAAACGGAAGTGCTTTGGCTCCCGCTACCCAGACCCCTGTTCTAGTGGTCATATTCATTGCATAGAATATTGAATGATCTGAAACCATAGATTATTTCATGAATGTGGCTTCCTAATATATGTCTGTTAGACATATTTGTTCTTTTCTGTCACTGTTTCAGCCCCTTGTACTCTCACTGTGAACCAAACTAGAGATAATAACATTGAATCTATTCACTTTGCCTAGAGCTGTTCAAAACAGCACACGTAGTCACCCCAAGACAGCTAAGTGCCTGGCATGTGGTTCTGTAACTGGACGCACTGCAGCTCACCAGGCCGGTGAAACTTACACCCAGTATCTTCTCTCAGACAGAACAAATCTGGCTCCTTTCGCCACCCACAACTCCACTCCTTCGTAATTGAACATCACCCTTAACTACTTTTTGAAGGCGGTGTGTGCCATCTGTCACGTTGTGAGGCATGATTTTTGCTTCTTGCCATCATCTGGGGGATGCCAGAGCTGGGGGATGCTCGGCATATTAAAGGATGGAGAAACTTCAGAGGGAAATCTTTTCACGTGTTTGCTGTGAGCACGTTCATTGGTTAAGAATGCTCATACTGTGGAAAGAATTCCCAAGAGTTATTGGTAAATTTTCAGGTATATAGGAGCTAAAGAGATTCCATCGTAGGAGTCAAGTCCAGTTCAAAAACAAATATTGTGGCTGCGGTACTAGTGCTTTTTATACCTGATACCATCCCTTCTGCCTTGGGTTTGCTGGTCCTCTCTTTCTCCCTTTCACTCTTCCGTCCTTCCACGCCTTTGTAACCAGTTCTTTGTCTTACTTTCCTCAGTGGCAACTACCTAGAGTGGTTTCCGTTTTTCTGACTGTACCCAGGCTGATTCAGCCAAGCCCTCCAAGTGGGGTCTGTGATGGGGTTAGTCACCTGTTTGAGCTTGAATACAGGGACGGGCTCACTGCAGGTGGACAATGGAACACTTCATCGCACCATATTGGTGGTACTCAGTCATTGCCCAGGGCTGCCTGGGAGGAGCACCATTGAAAGTTAGGCTTGGAATAGGACAGTGCCACGGTGCTTGGCCATATGGTAAAATGGATGTCTACAAGGACTGGGGGCATGGCAGTTCCCTGAAGAGATTACAAAGAGGAAGATGAAGATGAGGAGGAAGGGAAGAAAGGAAGGGGAAATGGATAAAGCAGGCTGACTATATTAAAATGAAGAACTTCTGTTCAAAAGATTCCATGAGAGAGTGAAAAGGCAAGTCACAGCTGTGAGAAGATGTTTGCAACACATATATTTGACGAAAGACTCATAGCCAGAAGACATAAAGAGCTCCTAGAAATCAACAGAAGATGGCAGACAATCCAACAGGGAAAAGTGGTTGAAGGCTTGGGGGGGTGCACTTTACAAGAGTGTGTCCTAGTGGCCAATAAACATATGAGAAAGTGCTCAACCTCACAAGTCGTCAAGGAAACACCAATGAAAACAGCAGGGCTTCCCTGGTGGTGCAGTGGTTAAGAATCTGCCTACCAGTGCAGGGGACATGGGTTCAAGCCCTGGTCTGGGAGAATCCCACATGCCGTGGAGCAACTAGGCCCGTGAGCCACAACTATGGAGCCTGCGTGTCTGGAGCCTGTGCTCCACAACAAGAGAGGCCGTGATAGTGAGAGGCCCGTGCACCGCAATGAAGAGTGGCCCCCACTTGCCACAACTAGAGAAAGCCCTCGCACAGAAACGAAGACCCAGCACAGCAAAAATAAATTAATTAATTAATAAACTCCTACCCCGAACATCAAAAAAAAAAAAAGAAAGAAAGAAAGAGTATTATTTTAAAAAAATAAAACATCAAAACCAAAAGAAATGCCCCTTCACACATGAGGATGTCTGGTGGACATGTAGAGAAATCAGAACTCATATACCTTGCCAGTGGGAATGCTAAATGATGCAGACACTTTGGAAAAGAGTCTGGAAGTTCCTCAAAAGTTAAATATAGAGTTACCATTTGACCCAGCAATTCTGCTCTTCAGTATCTACCCAAGAGAAACAAAAATATATGTCTACACAGCAATTTGCATATGAATTTCAGAGCAGCTTTATCCATAAGAGTCAAAAAGTGGGCACAGCTCAAATGTTTTAAAATGGTGACTGGATAAACAAAACGCAGTCTACGCATGCAATGGAATATTTCTTGGCCATAAAAAGAAATTAAGCACTAATACATGATATAGCATGGATGAACCTTGAAAATACCAAGCTAATTGAAAGAAACTAGTCACAGAAGACCACATATTATATAATTCCTTTTATAGGAAATGTCCAGAATAGGCAAGTCTGTAGAGACAAAATAGATTCGTGGTTGCCAGGCACTGGGAGGTATAGGATGTCGGGGGTGACAGCTAAAGGGTTTGGGGCTTCTTTTGGGGTGATGAAAATGTTCTAAAATTGTGGTGGTGACTGTATAACTGTATGAAGAAACTAAAATCTATTTAATTGGATACTTTAAATGGATACGTTATATCTCAATAAAGCTGTGCAAGAAAGAAGAGAGAGAGAAGTGAAAAAAAAAAACAAAAACAAATAAACACCCGCGCATCAAACAGGCTAGAATGAAAAAGGCAGATTCCTGAGCATTGCTGAGGGTCTGGAAAAAGCAGAGCTCACACACTCCTGGGAGGAGTAGAACTTGGCATCATCACTTTGGAAAACAGGTGTTTATCACCGAAGCTGAGTACAGACACACCTACCACCCAGCAGCTCCACTCCTAGGAATGTATGCAACAGAAACGCTTATGTATGTCACCAAAAGACATGTAAGCAGCACTTGGCAATAAGCAAACACGGGAAACCACCCAAATAACCATCACCAGTAGAAGAGAGAAGCAAATGCTTGTATCTGCACAAAAAGAACCTTCACAGCAAGCAGTGTGAGCAGCCTACATACGACACACAACGTCGATGAATCTTATACACACTGAGTTGAGTGAAAGAAGCCACTCCTACCTTAGAGTATAGACTGCACGAGTTCATGCATATGAAGTTCAAAATAGGCAAAACGCTTTGGTAGCAGTAGTTACCTTTTGGGGAGTGGGTCCTCAGGGAAGCGTCTGGGTGCTGGCCATGTTCTGTCTTTTTTAAACTAATTAATTGATTTTTATTGAAGTATAGTTGATTTACAATGTTGTGTTGGTTTCAGGTGTATAGCAAAGTGATTCAGTTATACATACACATATATCTATTTTTTTCAGATTCTTTCCCTTATAGGTTATTACAAAATACTGAGTGTAGTTCTCTGTACTATGCAGTAGACCCTTGTTTATCTATTTTATATACGGTAGTGCGTATCTGTTAATCCCAAACTCCTAATTTATCCCTCCCCCACATTCGTGTCTTGATCTGGGTGTGGATACACAGATGTCTTCACCTGTGTGCCCCTGGCTGTACACTTGGCGTTTGTGTACTTTTCTGTATTTATGTTATAGTTCAATAAAAAGTTTACCAAAATTTTAAAACTAGGAAAAGGAGGACGGAAAATAGTCTATACACAGCAAACAAGAAAGAGCATGTCCCATGGCAGCTGGTTTCCGTTTCCATAACTAGTCCTGAGGCCCTTTGGTGGCCAGGACCCCCCAGGCTCCAGGGCCGCCCAGGTCCACACCGCAGCTGATGGAGCCCTTCACCTGGGGGCTCACTCAGCTTCAGCTGGGAAGGCTTGTCTCCTGCCTTGGTTGTGGTTGGACCTTCTGCCTGACTCTACGGTTGGACAGGGGGCCCTGAGAGGCGCCCCAGAGCCTCCCGTGACTCCCAGACCGGTTCTTCCTGCCTCTGTGCGTAGCAGCTCCCAGCCTCCCCTTGGGATCAGGATGGATACCCTCCAGGCAGTAGAAGGTTCCCCTTCTTCGCCTGTTGGTGAAGGAGGCTGAGGATTCCAGCACAGCCGGTGTCCGTCTCCACTGCCCACTCAGAGGGACTCTGGTCTTCTGTACTCGGGGAGGGTTGCCCCACCCTCCCGGGGACCGAGGCTAGCAAACCAACGATGCTGCAAGTTGCAGGGGTGGGCAGCAAGCACTCGGCGAGGGGGTTATTTGGTGTTACACTTTGAGGAGCCCCCTCCCACGCCCACCCCTGGATCCCTGGGCTCGTAGGAGAAGCAGCAACACACACGGCTGCAGGGCATCCTCAGGACAACACCGGCCCCAGAGATGTGGGTTCCTGCTGGTGCCAAAGCTATGTCTTCAGCAGGCTGCTCACCATTCTTCCAGGCCAGCTGCTTCTGGAGTTTTCTATGCATTTGCCTGGCACTGTCTTTCAGAAGTCCTGAGCCCCAGGAACCCTCTCAGTCCCAGCAAACCAGAAGGCCGGTCACCCTAGATGCCTTCCAAGCCAGAGTCCCTCCGGGGGTAGGACCAGATCTTGGTGGTCTCTGTGCGCCCTTTGCCTGGCCCACTGCAGGCGCCCAGGCTCGCAGGGGGAGCAGAGCAGCTCTGCCGCTGGGTCTGAAGAGTCAGGAGGGCCCCCCGCTGGTGTGACCCCGAGGAGTGGCAGCCGTGACACGTGTCTTTGCAGGACTCACGAATCAGGGCACCGGCCACCTCTTGTGTTTCAGGGTCGTATTCTGTGCATTTTGCTAACTTGGGCGGTTGCTGTAACAGGAGAAAGAGAAACGAACGTTTGAAAGGTGATTTGCAGACTTTGCAGGGCTTTCCCAGGCATTGTCTTGGACGTGACCCCAGCTCTGTGAGATGAGCAGTGTTGAGGCCAAGAAGGGTGACACAATTTTCCCAGGCACCCCGAGCAACCCCCTACCCACCCGTGTTTGAACAGGTTCCACCGCCTTCTCTGAGACTGGGCCCAGAGCCCCTCCCCACCCTGTGTGCCCGGGGCCCTGCACAGACCTTCTAAACACCTCTCTGTGTAGGATGAGTCTGCCAGGGCTGCAGACTCGGTGAATTAAACAACAGAAATTAATTTTGTCACAATTTTGGAGGCCGGAAGTCCAAGAGTGAAGTGTCAGCAGGGTTGGTTTTCTTGGCTTCTTGGAGAAGATGGCCCGTCTCCTCCCCGTGTCCTCACGTGGTCGTCCCTCTGCGCGTGTCTGTGTCCTAATCTCTCCTTTTCATAAGGACGCTGGTCAGATTGGATAAGGCCCACTGTGGTGACCTCATTTAACCTTAATTTCTTCTTTAAAGGCCCCATGTCTAAATACGATCACATTCTGAGGTACTGGGGGTTGGGACCTCAACCTCTGAATTTGCGGGGAGGAAACAATTCAGTCCATCACAGCCCATTTGGCCTGTAACAGGCCCGGATAGCACAGCAAGCTCAGGGGACTGAGGGTGCAGCCGTGGTTGCAGAGAGGGAAGGGCCCTCTGGGAAGAGGGAGCTGCAGGTGTCTGGAGATGCCAGGAAGTATGATCTTGGGGGGAGTTCATTCATCGGGGTGGGGGAGAAGGATGAGCGCAGTGCAAGGCACCGGGCAGGACGGGTGTGTCACGTGCAGAACTGACTCATCTGTGAAGCTGTAGGCAGGCTCTTGACGAGCAGCACAGATGTGGCAGACAGCGGCCCAACCTCCCTACCTAGGCGTGCGGCATGTTTGCACAGCACGGGGGCTCTTGTAGGATTCCAAGCAGGGAGAGACATGGTTAGAGTCAACTAATCCAGACGACGCACTCACCGTGTGCACGAGGTGACTGTGGATGGGACCCAGGGCTCCGGGTCTCCACTGGGCACTGACAGCTCATGCCACTCCGGACGCGGTACTGCAGAAAGTAAGGGCTTTAGAGTCGTGAGCATCTGCTCAGCCATCTACCAGCTATGCGACCTTGGGGACTTGATCTGCTCCAGGCTCTGGTCTATTCGTTCATAAAGATGTGGGTTATTGTAGGGATTCATTGGATAATGTAAGTGACCTGACACATAGCAGAAGAGCTGGTACCGTTTGCCTTATTTTCCTTTCGCTTCTCTGCAAGTTGTTTCCTCCGTCAAACTACTGGTTCATGAGAGGACCTGCATGGGCCAGTGGCGGTGGGAAACCAGGGGACCCCTGACTGTGGTCTGTGCAGCTGGCCCAGGGAGGGGCGAGCTCTGGGCCCCTAGGCCTTGCAGGAGTCCAGGCAGAAGGAGGCTTCTGGAAGGGGCAGGGATGGAGGAGCTGTCATGTCAGCCAGCGTGCTAGGCACATCCTTGACCCCGCTCACCACCAGCCCCTCCATTTGCCACCCAGAGCAGACCCCCCCGGGGAGGCTGGGGTGCCCCCTGGGACCCAGGAGGTGTGCACTGTTGAGGAGGAGAGGTGACAGCAGCCTGGGGGAGGAGGGTAAGCTCTGTGTTGAGGGAGGGAAGACCTGTTTATTTCTCAAATGGGCTCTGAAGGTTTGTTTGGGGTTCATGGAGGGAAGGAGGTGAGCACGGCAGACGCTGAGCGCCCTGGTGCCCTCTGCCTGCCGTCACCAGGGATGCCCCCGGCATATTTAGTTTCAGGTAGGATTTTGTTTGGGGGGTAAAATAGTTCTGCTTGTAAAGACAGTAGTGTCCCCGGTGTGACTTTGCCACCACACCAGCCCCACTGATTGGCCCAGGAGACAGGAGCCAGACCCAAGCCAGGACCACCAGAGCCCCTCCTCGGGAGGATGGAACTGGCCCCAGGAGACCCCAGCTCATTTTGCAGAGACGTAAACTTGAGGGAGATCTGGGGGCCGTCATTTTGTACAGTGGGGTCTGGGCAGACCACGCCCTGCAGAGAGAGCCCCTCTGAAGGGGTGAGGAGACCCTGTATCCCGAGATGCCCCAGGCCGAGGTTCCCGAGGCTGCTGCACCCTGCCCTTGGGCTCTTAGAAACTCCAGTGTGACTTTCTTGCCTTAAGTTCCTCTTTTTGTGTAAAGCCAGCTAGAATTGGTTATTTGCAAAAGACCTAAATCGTGCATAGGCTTTTTTTTTGTTTGCAGAATTTCTCTTGCTCTAGAAAACCTGGCCTAAGCACGAAGACCTCGGGGACGGTGGAAATGTTTATCCCGCAGCTCATTCTATAGTGTCGGCGGCATCCCTCACCCAGCGAGGTTGAGAACCGGGGATTGCATTTCTACTTATAAGGTGACTGTCCTCCCAGGATCTCTTCACTTACCCCACATTGACTCCATCACTCAGAAAGGCCCACGTGAATCCCCCTAGAAGGCCATGGCAATCCCGCCTTCAAATGCTGCCAGCACCACTGGTGCAATCTTCCCGGACCTCTGGCCTGTGCCTGTCACCCTCGGCTGGGGACCTGAAAGGGTTCCTTTATACGACGTAATGCTCAGATTCCTGCCCTGCACCCTCCGAGCTGCAGCCACCCTTTCTGCGCCGCTCCCTCTCCCTCCCCCGACCCAGCCCGGCTTCCCGCCCTCTCCAGGCCTCCAGAACTTCCCCCTGCCCTCAGGCAGGCTGGAGATCTAGGAATCAGTTCTGTCCCGTGGCATCTGGCTCGTTCCTCTTGGCGCCACTGTCCTGGCACGGAGCCGAGGTTCCCCAAACGCTGGCTGAACCGAAACCCCACTGTTGTAGCAGGTTTCTGAGCTGTCCTCTCCTCTGGTTCCATCTCCCAGTCACGGGTGGGATGGAAGATGATGGCCCAGGTGGCGTCTTCCCAGCAGACCCTCCCCGGCTGGTCGGGCGTTCTACTGGGGCAGCACCTGGGCTCCCGGGCAGCCCCTCTCTGGGCCCCGTCCCATGGCTACCTTCAGGAACCCTGCATGGGGCAGCCTGAGGCTTAAATTTAGCTGTAGGCTTAGGATCCAGGGGAAGACCCTGAGGAGTGAGACCCAGAAACTCTGGGCTTTGAGAAGGAGGGAGAAGGGGGCTGTGAGGTCCCGAGCTTGTGGTGGCAGCTTCAGGGAGCCCCTTGTACAGTCCCCAGGCCTCCAGCAGGGGCGCCCTGTCCTGGACAGAGCACTAGGGTGGGGTCTCAGAGCACCGCAGGGAAACAAGTCCTGTGGGTGACCCTATGTGACACTGGGGGAGGAGAACCGCACATTTCAGGAAGTGCTCTGCACCCTGGCTGGTTACAAAGAACTGATACTGAAGACTCCAGCCCAGCTGACTGCTGCAGACCCACCAGACCCCACCTTCTCTCTCCCTCTTTGCAGACTCTGGGCCAGAGGCGTTGACAGGGAGAGAGTGGCAAAGGGGCTTTTGGAGGCCCGCACAGGCTCAGAGAAGACACCGCTCAGATCACAGCCGGTGGGTTGCGTGCACCCTCGCTGAGGAACTTGCACTCTTGAGGCCATGGGAACAGGGGAGCAGGGGTCAGAGGATGCTGGCCCCCTCCTCTGCACTCCAGGTGCTCTGAGCAGTCAGGAATGCATCCCCTGCGAGAGGCAGACAACCTGGCGGAGGCTTAGGGAAGCTGTTTTCCTCGTAGCAGGAGGCCCCGGCAGGCGGCCGTGGCAGTGGTCCAGGCTCCCTCTTTCAGAGCATCCTCCAGGCCTGTCTCTCCCACCAGCGAGGGCTCCAGATCGGGCCCACAATCGAGGAGTCAGGGAGGGGATGGGGCTGTCCAGCTGCATGGCTCTGCTTCTATCAGGAGGCCAAAGACTCCCCAGAGACTGTGGTTAGGTTCCCAGGGCCGCCCACTGTAGGGAGAGCTAGGAAAGTGGAATCACTCAGAGCACAGCCACCCTGAACAACACCTGGCGTGGGCCAGGATGCTGGGGTCCATCGCAGTGTGGCGCTGGGGCCACAGCCAGGCAGGGAGAGGTCTGGTCGCGGAGCTGGAAGACCTAGAGAACCCTGGGGACCTGTGGGGTGGGTAGGGCAGCCCCAGGGAGCCGGCAGGAAGGCCTGGGTCGAGGTCAGGAGCTGCCTCCCAGGCAAAGAGGACACCCTCTCCTGGTGTGGGAGCCCCTGAGGGCCGGCATGGATGCAGGTGTGCAGGGAAGCCCTCGAAGGGTGCCGGGAAGCTCATCAGCCCTGGGTGCTGGGCCCTCTCCACAACTTCCAGCCGCCCTGTGGTGACCTCCGCAGTCTCAGAAATGAGTCCACAGGTGGTGAGCACCTGACACCTGGAGGGCCTGCCTCCCTGGGGGCCCCCCGGGGCCGGGCGTGTGGTGAGGGATGAGAAGAGGAAACAGGGCAGGGCTGATTTCCAGGAAACCGGAATGGGGGCCCTGGGCAGCCCAGCCTGGTCGAGGAAAGGGGGTGCCGGCCCAGAGCCAGGGTGCCTTCTCTAATGGAGACGCTGGTACCATGCAGTAGGTGATAAATGTCTCTCCCGAGAGCGCTGGCCGCTGTGATTGGCGTTCACCGTGTCTTAATCTTTCTAGAACCCTGCTCAGCAGCCTCCCCCTCTGCCCAGTGCCTTAGGAGGACACTGGGGTCTCTCATTCCTTCGCTATGAACAGGCCAGGACGGAGCCCAGGGACCCAAAGGCTGGCACGGAGCCCCCTCCCAGCCCCCCAGTCCCCCCACCCATCAGACGTGTTGATACTGCGGAGAGAGGCCTGGGTTGGTCGTTATGCCGAGAAATGAAACATTGCTTAACCCCAAGGAGAAACCACAAGAAGAGAAAAACAGCTGCAGTTGGGCCCGAGGCTTCAGCCTTCATATCGCTGCGTGCGTGGCAGTTTTGTTTACGTTAAAGGCGAGGAGAGAAGGTTTGCCAGGGTGGTACTGCTTTTCAAGTCCCCAAAGACCCCCGTCTGATGGGGAAGAGTGTGGACCACGGGACGTGGGCTCTGTCCTCTGGCTGAGGCCGGAGAGGGGTGGGCGGCAGGGCAGCCCCAGGGGTGCTGCTGACCTTTCACCACGGGGCGCCTGGGTGCACTGGGGACCCGAGGCCGCTACTCTTGAGAGCAGAACTGGGCCCCCAGGAGACAGGACAGACCCTGCTGGTGGGGAGGTGGGCAGAGGCGGCTGCAGAGGGTGCCCCAGAAGACAGAGGTCTGGGAAGGAGCTGCTGGCACGTCCGCAGAGGCCCCTGTTTTGTGTTCGTCATCGGTGGTAGGGCCCTCATCTTTTATCCTGCGGATCTATAGGTTGTTGGGGTCACCAGCCCGGGCTGCCGATCACAGGCCCAGCACTGGCTCCCCTCCTTCCAGAAGGAGGCCTTCTGGTTCATCCCCCTGCCCGCTACCACCCTCCACCCCAGGATCCACTCTGTTCTCTGCAGGAGACAACGTTTCAGGAATCGGGGACACTGGGGTGGGGGTGGGTGCTGCAGGCGTGTTGAGGGCCCAGCCTCTGTCAGGACCAGGAGGTGAACCCCAGCCTCCCAGGGAGGAGCCAGGCACCAGAAGACCCCAGCCCCCAGTGCCCCTCGTGTCACCTTCTGACCTCTCAGTGATGCCAGAACAGCTGTCCCCGTTCCCAAGGCCAATGCCTGCAGGTACTGCTCCTTTCTCAGCCCTGCCCAGACCCCTGAGACCTGGTGGCCACCCACCATGCAGAAGCTGCACCGCGCACACCCCAACATGAACATACACGGAAATGCACACACGTGCACAGGGGCGCACACACATGCACACACACACGCACGCACACGCACCCGGGGGCCTTCCCTCCCCCGAGCTGTCTATGCTCCCCCCACCACAGAGGCTCACTCTGGTGGGGTTGGCATTTATGTTTCCATATTAACATCTCATGTCCACAGTCATTTAAGCTTACAGTCCCCAAGAGTGGTGGCCCCCCAGGTTCCCGGCCGAGTTTGATCGGATTGACTCCCTGCCCTCTGCCCCAGGTCCCCTCTCCACTGGACACCTTCAGTCTGAAGCCTGGGGGTCAGAGGTGGTGAGGGGAGGGGGCTTGCCCACCCAGGTCTCCAGCAGCTTGGCCCCGAGTCCGGCTGCCGTGCGTGCGTGAAGGTGGCCCTGATCTAAACTCACGCCCCGAGCTACAGACCCGGGAAAACCATGCCAGTTCAGGAGACTCTTATCAAACGCCTGCTTCATGACAGATTCAGGCCTGGAGGGGTGGAGTCCGGTCCTGAAAAAGTTTTCTCTCTGCGAAAAAAAAAAAAAAGGAAAAGGAAAAATTGCATTTTAATTCCAGGAGCATTTTGTAAGAGCACGAGGGCACTGCGCCCTGGGCCTCGCTGCGCTTCCCTGGCCTGTGCCAGGAAAGCGCCCATCCCACCAGCACGCCCATCGCGTCGCCTTCAGTTCCGTGACCGTCACCCGTGACAAAGCAACATTCTTTTATGTGTCACCAATCCTTGCAGAGACTGCTTAAAGAGGGGAGCAGGGGACACCCGCAGGATGCGTGCAGGGAACAGTGAGAGTGAGACCCCAGCACCCCTCACTCCCCCCACCCCCGGCAAAGATAAGCAAAGCCAGACCCAGCCAAAGCCAAGGCGGGGGGTAGGCTTTGTTCAGGAATAACTATTGCAGAAGGCAAGAGGGCCCAGTGCAAAGGAAACTCAACTTCGGAGAAACGAACGGCAGATTTTTTAAAGGCTGGAGTGTGTTGGGGCAAGGGCCCAGGCCACTGGGTTTGTTAGCTGGTGCATCTCCGGGCGAGAAAGGAATTTCTTGTGTCTTTAGGACTAGAGGCAGCGGTGCAAGTTAGAGCAAGGTGCCCACCCACCGAATGGGACGCTTACCCTCCCAGACAGAGGGCTGGCAGGGTGAGGTGACTTCCTGAACGTTTGCATTCTCGAGAGACAGCTCCCACATCCTGGAGGGGAAAGTCCTGGGTGGTGGGAGGTGGACATCTCAAAGGGCAGAGACAATCATTGTGAAGTAACTGCTCTCACAGCGGGTAGGGGCCTCTCTGTCTATCACCAGGGTTTGACCGGGACAGACCGATTCTCCTGGGGGCACTGAGTTTTCTCAGGCAGGAACTTGAGGTCTCATCCTAGGCTTGCAGCCTTGAGCTGAGGTTTGGTCAAGTCTCTTAGTGTGTGTGACGGTGGGGAGAGCGGACAAAACTGTGCTGAGAGGGCTTCCCCGGTGGTGCAGTGGTTGAGAGTCTGCCTGCCGATGCAGGGGACACGGGTTCGTGTCCCGGTCCGGGAAGATCCCACATGCCGCGGAGTGGCTGGGCCCGTGAGCCATGGCCACTGAGCCTGCGCGTCCAGAGCCTGTGCTCCGCAACGGGAGAGGCCACAGCAGTGAGAGGCCCGCGTACCACAAAAAAAACACAAACAAACAAACAAACAAAACAAACCTGTGCTGAGAGTCTGCAGTTTCTATGGGCCACAGTTAAAGCCCAGTCAGAGCGGCTGGCTGGGCTTTGGTCGGGGAGAAAGTCTTTGTCACCTCCTGCGGCTGTTGTCCCTGTGGCCTCCTCCCCTCCAGGGCACTGTCTCGCTTGCTGGTCACCTTCTGGGCCCCACTGCTCCTGCCAGACATGTAATGGTGCACAGGAGCCCGTGGGGAAGCTCAGAGAGCGCTGTCCCAGGCACGTGCATTAGTTGGGCCCCCGAGACTGCAGTGTGGGCCGCGGTGCTGGATCATAAGCTGAGGAAATGACACCTTTACGCTTCACCTGCAATCCTGCCCTCTCCCTCAGCACCCTCCCCTGCCCTTGCCAGGGCACACACACACCTTTGCACACCACCTGAGAAGCTGGGCCACCCCGAGGCTGCCATGCTGTGAGGAAGCCCTACCCACGCAGACAGGCCACGTGGAGACCACCAAGAGCTGAGCGGTGGGCAAGCCTTCTCGGCCCTGCCAGCTCAGCCCCACTGCCAAGTGAACACTGTCAAAAACGGCGATCCCAGTCAAGGCTAGGTGACTGTTGCGGCTCACGGAATCCCGAGAATAATAGAGAATTGTTTGGGGAGGTGGACTCTGTGCAGCAGAGACATTGCGGTCTGTCAGGTGGTGTCCTCTGGGAACGTGAAAAAGGTGACTCATCTCCACGCCACCTTCCAGAGAACTCTGTCCTCCATGAGACCAAGAGGCCGCTCTCAGGGCCACACTGCAATCTTGGCTTTTTATTTTTTTTGCGGTACACGGGCCTCTCACTGTTGTGGCCTCTCCCGTTGCGGAGCACAGGCTCCGGACGCGCAGGCTCAGCAGCCACGGCTCACGGGCCCAGCCGCTCCGCGGCTTGTGGGATCCTCCCAGACCGGGGCACGAACCCACGTCCCCTGCATCGGCAGGCGGACTCTCAACCACTGCGCCACCAGGGAAGCCCCCAATCTTGGTATTTTAATCAGAAGTCAGCTGTAAGGGAGAAGGGGGAAGGGAGAGCTGGGGAAGAGGAGCCTGAGCAGGGGATGGACGTGGGATTCCCTAGAAACTAGGGCTCAGAGATCCTCGAAAGAGGACTGGAATAATGATGCTGAAGTCGGGAGAACTCTAGAATTCCCGGGAAGCTGGACAAGAATAAACACTGGAGCCTCAGCCTCGGAATGACTCAGGAAGGCAGTCCCAGACTGTCCCCAAGCACAGAATGTTCCTCCCCTGACCCAGGGCCCCATGCAGGGGTGGGGAGAGGAGACGGCTCAGGGCCCAGGCAGGGGTGACAGGAAAGAGGACTGGCTTGAGGTGTGGAGACAGCTGGGAGAGCCAGAAAAGAGCTGGCTTCATGTCCAGACCTGGAAGCACTTAACCAGCAGACAGCTCCACCGCCAGTTCATTTCCAGCCCGGAAAACAGAAACCACTCCAGTTATTTTCAGCAGAAGGGATTTAGTGGTGGGAATTGGTGACGAAGGTGTTGGAAAGGCCAGAGGAGCAAATAGGTGACGAGCGTGTGTCACTCGGAAATCCGGAAGCTGCTCCCGCCCAGCACCTGGATTTGAGCTTCTGGAGGTGCCACCTCGGCCCCTGAGCAGTGACCCCCAGCCCCCATCATCTCTGTGGCTCAAGCTCCTGGGGCCACTGTCAAGGTCACTGCAAGGAAGCATCACCCACCGCCACCATCGGAGCTGCAGCCAGCAGCAAGCGGGCTCCTCTCTGCCTCCCACTTTGTCACCGCCTTCCAGGGCCTCCCATTGGCAGCTCCTAACCCAAAATGGCTGCAAGGGCGTCTGGGAGTTGTAGTTCCCTTGAAACACTGAGGGGGCACCAAGGGCAGGAATAGAGCCCACAGACCGCCCCCGCCCCGGCACAATGGCTGTCAGTTTAACTCAGTGGCCCTTGATTTCACGTTGACATTCTCTCCTCCTGGTTGTAGATGACCTGTGCCCTTGTATTCCCGTGCACGGTCAGAACAGGGCCGGGCACTCTTGAAATCACAAGATGAGTCTGAGTTCCCACCCAGCGGTGCTGGAAAGCTCTAGGGTGATTGTTAGTGGACTCCTCACAGGGCAGGGGTCTTCTGTTGGGATGTGAACTTGGTGCGGGCTGGAAGCTGGTTTAGCTCTCCCAGAAGACACTAAAACCGTTTAAGTCTTACGAGTCGATCTTCAGAAATAGAGCATATTTAAGGACTCAAAGGTCCTTACTTCTTGGGAGAGCAGGCTGCTGAGAAAATGAACTTGTGACCTGGCCGAGGTCGAGGCACGTCTCAGGCTGACGGTTCAGCACAGGGGCAAAAGCTGTGCACGCAGCAGATGGCTGTCTGAGGTGTCCCCCTGGGCAGGGCTGGAACTGACGCAGGCCTTGGGGTCATGGGAAAGAGGCAAGCAAGAAGGTTCTAGAATGGACCAGATGCTTCGCCCTCTGTGACGGCACAAGGCTGAGGCCTGGACCGGCTCCTCCTGGTGATGGTCTGATTCAAGGATATTAAAGCATTACCGCCTGCCTGGCCCTGGCATCTGCCGTGGGGGGTGGGAGGGTGAAGGCACCCTCTCTGGAACACCTAGCCCCGCCCACCCTGCTCCCTCAGTCGTTGGTGGTCAGTATGGGGAGGAGGGCGTGTCCATGTCAGCTCCCCAGGCCCTGAGCCCCCCGGCCCAGGGCCTGGCAGGGAGCTGCAAACAGAGGCGCGCCGACCTCCAGGTCATAAAGCTCAGTCAGGAGGCCCAGATGTGGCCGGGCTGGCCTGAGAACAAGGGACTGGTGGGCTGCTCACCGGCTTCACCTGCCAGGATGGCCCTGGTGGTCCAGGTTTCAATCCCAGCTCCAGCCTTCCTAGTTTTCTGCTTCAGCTTCAGAGACCCCAACTGCAAAATGGAGCTACTAACAATACCAAGGCCAGTTTGGAGGATGAAACGGCCTACAGGCCCTGCGGACTCCATAGCGGTGGGCATGGCTCGAGAGGCTGGAGCCGCACCTGTGATCCCCGTCCTCTGCAGAGGGTGGGAGCAGGGGGCCTCCCAGGGCGGAGACGGGCCAGCTCGGAGGCCGGCGGGGTCGGGGTTGGGGTGCTCTGCCTTCCAGGAGCTGCAGCCCATTCGGTTTGGCAGAGCTGGGCAGGCCCAGGTTCCGGTAAGAGAGCTGGCTGCCAGGCCGAGGACTTTGCACTTGCCGCTGTAAAGGGCAGTCTCAGGAGACCTCCGCAGAGGGCTGGGCTGTTCCTGGCAATGGAAAGAAAAATTAAAATTAAACCGCAGTGCTTGGGAGGGTGTGGCTTTTGGTAGAAGTCCAGGCAGGATCCCGACGGTGGGGCCGCCCGCCTGGGTGTGGCCGGGGGTCAGGAGTCCCGTGCATCCTGCCCCAGGGCCCCTTCCCTCCTGAGCCCTGGACACCAGCTCACTCTGGTAGCTTCCAGACATGCCCCACGGCCCCAGACCCTGCCCTCACTGGTGGGGGAGCTCAGAGCCACATGTGGCGGCCAGAGCTTTGGCTCTGTCTAGGAACCTGTGTGCACGCAGAGGGGCCTCACGCAGCTCCCCGCCGAGGGAAGAACACCCTTTGGGGTTCAGGACCAGTCTGGAGGAGCCTCTGCGGCCGCCCTGGAGCTCCCTCTGCTCTGGGAGGACATGCAGGCCCTGCCCTGCCCCCTCACCGCAAGCTGCAACCCCGTCAGACGGTCCCTCGGGGCCCAAGCGCTGTGCTGTGCTGCACTGCGAAGCCTGCCCGGGCTGCCCCTCTCTGGCCAGGCCTCCGGCTGGGCTCCCGGGCCCGGCAGCTCTACTCAGACAGAGCCCTCCTCTGGGCAGTGGCTGAGAGCCATGGTTTTGTTATCCTGCTTCCTCCTCACGAAACCCTGGGGTGTACGTGCGGATCCTGATCCCATTTTCTAAACCAGGAAGCTTCAGTTTGCAGAAGTTACCCCAGCGTCCGTCCAGCTCCTGAGGCCGGTCAGCCAAGGAACAGGGATTTGGACCCAGACCCAGACCCCATCCTCAGCCTCCAGAGCGGGAACTGCCTCCCAGGCCTGATGGAATCTGGATACCTTAGAAGGGTGGTGGGTGAGGTGACCCCACAGTCCCGAATCATGTGCTCTCGGAGGGAGGAGAGGACCCTCCCCTGCTGCCCTGACTGCTGGACTGGGGACCCATGAGGGTCACCCTTCTCTGCTGCCGGTCCTGTGCCCCTTGTGCATCTGTGGGCCTCAGCCCTGCCCTTCGTGCAGATGCAAAGGCCCTGCTACTCCCCCCAGAGACCCTAATTCTGTCTCCAGGGCCACCCGGGACAGGGAGCCTCCCCTGCAAACCTGGGGTGTGTGAGGCATCCCTCCCACCCGGGGCTCTCCCTCATCCCTCGGGCTGTTCTTCCCAGGGCTGCTCAGGCCACGTGGGCTCGTTGCCCCGGTGATCTGGGACGTCTTTCCAGGATGTGGCCACTCTGAGCCTTAAGTGTCCAGGACACTACAGAGAAAATGCTGGGCAGAACCCCTGAATCTTTTGGATAAAATGAACTCGACGCCAATGTGTGAAAGAGTAAAAGCCAGGAGTTCCCTGGTGGTCTCGTTGTTAGGATTCAGCGCTTTCACTGCCATGGCCCAGGTTCAATCCCTGGTTGAGGAACTGAGATCCTGCAAGCTGTGCAGAGCAGCCAAAACAAAATTAAACTAAAATTAATAAATTTGCAAAACAAAAAGAGTAAAAGCTGACATTAAGGAAACATGCATCTATTCATTCTTTTAATGTTTACTCTAAATTTCAAAAGATCTCCCTCAAAAACAAACAACAGAAAGGCATCCTGGGTGCAGGGCCTGGTCCAGGGGCACTGGGGCCTGAAGCCCTCCCCTTGCAGGGCTGCCAAGCGTTTAGGACTGCCCTCTGTCAGCCGCTGCCTCCTTGGTCTCTCTTGGCCCCTGGCGGCCACGAGGCCCCAAGGACCCCACTAGACAGGAGGCCAGGCCTTCCCAGTGCCCTCACAGGTGGGGTTTAAGAGGGCTGGATGGGTTTCTCATCCTATCCTCACTGCACCTTATGAGGTGGGGTGGCAGCTAGAGGCCTGGCAGGAAGTGGGGGCACATGTGAGAAGGGATCCCAAGAGCGTCACAGGTGGGGTGCAGAGGACCAACGGCCACGTCGCCCCCGGGGCTGCCACAGCCACAGGTGATGTGAATGCACTGCGATTCCTTCTCCCCGGGCACCTCCTGTCAGGGGGGGCCATTCGGGGACAGGGTCCCAGAGCAGGTGGAGAAGGAGTGGTGGAGGAACTCCTCCTCCTCAGTCAGCCTCATCACCCCTGCTTCTCAGAGCCCTGAGGCCTGGAGGCTGAGGCAGGTGGGTGGGCTCCCCGCAGGGCCGGCCACTTCACCACACCCCATGCTCGTTGCACCTCCTGCTTCATTCCCAAAGGAACAAGGTAGAAACAGTTTCATTATCCTAATGTCTGGCTCTGGAATTCCCCACCGGAAGATGCCATGGCTTGATGAGTCCCAGGCTGCCAGGCTCCTAGCTGCTCTGAGCCACCTGCAGAGTGGTGGGGGAGGGCAGTGAAGGAGAGGCTGGTCCCCCCACTCCCGAAGGCCGAGGCCACAAACAGGTGGGGCAAGGAGGCTGGGAGACCTGGGCGGGGCGGGGCAGGAATGCTCAGCTTGAGTGTCTGAGGCTGTGTGGGCCCAGCCCATCCATCACATCCACGCTGCTTGGGGCTTGTCACGTGAGGGCTCGTGGAGGAGAGGGGCTGCAGTTCCCATCTGCACATTAATAGGCAGCAGGGACAAAGCCGGGCTGATGACAGAGGGGCCCAACAGAGCACAGGTCCTGGGACCTCAGGAACGTCTCAGCGTCAGCAATGAGCTCCAGGCTGTGCTCTCATGGGGCGCCTGGCATGGGTCCTGGTTGCCACTGTACAAGCTGAGTCCTATAGGGACCCTCCGCATGGGGCCTGTGCTCCGAGATCAGGCTCTGGGGCCCACACAGGCGGGGCCCCATTTCTACTGGCTGTAAGAACGTGGGGCTCCGCCCAGCTATCACGTTCAATGCTTCCCCATCCAAATCTGTCCCCAGACCCCCTGGGGTCTGCCTGGTGGATCTGCAAAGTGTTCCCATCTGCAACCAGGCCCCTGCTCCCCTGCCAGACAGGCCTCCCCGCCGCCTGCCACTGGTGCTGTGTGTTCAGCCCCTCACACGGGGACCATCTCCAGCACCCCTTCCTCTCTCCCGACCTGGGGCTGCTTTCCTGTCGCTGCCTCTAGTGAGCAGACTGCCTGGACCCCTTCGCCCTTCCTGCAGTCCCAGCACGCCTCCCCCCTCTGCCAACTCCCACCCACCCCCGGCATGAGTGATTTTTATCCGTTTTTTTAGATTAGCCAAAAACAACGGACTCTATTTGTGATGAGCTTGGAGGACAAGCCGTTTGTAAGAAGAACTCAGTGTACATGAATAGTCCGTTCATGAAATGACCAGACAGCCCAGGCCCCTTTGGATAAATGTGTACTGCTGTCCACCCAACACAAATGCAAAGTGTTTCTGAGACTCTTCTCGCAGGGATGGAAAGGACCACATTCCTAGGCACTTGAACAGTGTCCATCTCTATGCTAGACCGGTCCTCTGACCTGCTGCTGCTTAAAGCAGTTGGGCTTTCATGGAATAGAAAGCTTGGGCTGCTCTAACGGAACAGCACAGACTCTCGGCTTAAACAAGAGAAATTTGTTTTCTCTCATTCTGGAGGCTGGAAGTCCAAGTTCAAGGTGCTGTCGGGGTTGGTTTCCCCTGAGGCTCCTTGGGTTGTAGACAGCTGCCTTCTCACTGGGTCCCCACATGGCCCTGCTCTGAGTATGGGCAGAGGGAGAGAAATCACTGGTGTCTTTTCCTCTTATAAAAATACCAGGGGCTTCCCTGGTGGCGCAGTGGTTGAGAATCTGCCTGCTAATGCAGGGGACACGGGTTCGAGCCCTGGTCTGGGAGGATCCCACATGCCGCGGAGCAGCTAGGCCCGTGAGCCACAACTACTGAGCCTGAGTGTCTGGAGCCTGTGCTCTGCAAAAAGAGAGGCCGCGATAGTGAGAGGCCCGCGCACCGCGATGAAGAGTGGCCCCCGCTTGCCGCAACTAGAGAAAGCCCTCGCACAGAAACGAAGACCCAACACAGCAAAAATAAATAAATTAATTAATAAACTCCTACCCCCGACATCTTTAAAAAAAAAAAATACCAGTCCTCGTTCGACCTTGACTCCCTCCTTACAGGGCGCATCTCCAAACACAGTCACATGGGTGGTTAGGCTCCAACATAGGAAGTTGGGGGGGGGATGGTGGGGGGGACACAACTTAGTCCATAACATCGTGATAATCTACCATCATAGATCTAGTTTTTTTGTAGCTCCACACCTGTGAACTAATGGGGATATGACAGGGGCCACCACCCCTGAATTACTGGATTTTTTTCGAGAGTGGCACTCATCTCTGCCATCCCCCTTGGGACGTGGTACTATTTTTGATCTCCTATCCTGGCCAGGGGAGGGGGCGGTTTCAGACGCTTCCCCTTGGCTCTCCCCACTCTGATAGCTCTTGCCCGCGAGATTAAGGAACCCACATGGAGGTTCTGCTGACCACCAAGAAGCTGCATCTCAACGATCCGATCAGGATGTGGGGAAACGACGCAGGGAACCGCCGGGAGCCTGACCTGAGCCCTGACCCCACCTGCTCCTCCCCACAAGGGGGCCGTGGTGAGCCCCCCCAGTCTCCATTCGTTAGTATCAATTCGGAGCCTGTGTCCAACAGTCCTAAAAAGTCTCCCGTGTTCCCCTCCTCCTTGGCGTGGTCCCCCAGTGAAAGACCGGGAGTCGCCACTGCCTACACCTGCAGTGGGGTGGCAGGGCCTCCTGCACAGAGCTGGCCTCTCCTTCAGGCTGGGCTCCAGGTCTGACTACTGGCTCAGGCATCGTGGTGTGGCTGCTCCCGGCCCCCTGATTGTCCATCCCCAGTGTTACTTACTCTATAAATTAAGCAGTACCCTCGTTGACTACCCATCCCGCTCGCCTCTGTGGGTCCTGCTCGGCAGGCCCCCAGCTGCTGCTCTGATCTTGGAGTCACTGAGGTCACTGCCTTCCCCTTGCTTCTGACCCCACCATCTGTCCTCTGTTCCACTGAGACCCTCTCGTTCCCATCACTGTGGGGTCCCTGCAGCAACTTCCACCACCAGCCCTGACCCACAGGGAATGCACACAGCAATGCGCTGTGCCCCTCACCAGCGCCCTGCTTGTCACTTTGGGTCTGTCAGCCCCTCCTGGGTTTTCCAGCCTCACTCTGAGCCTTTGGTCCCCTGCGCACAGCCATGTGAGCCGTCTTCCCTCCACGCCTTCCAGGAGCCATCCCAGGGCACAGTGTAGCACTGTCTCCTGGGGTCCTCGCTAGGGCACGAAGTGCGAATCTCAGTGTACCCGCATGGACGGCTCTCCCTATCCGCGTTCTGCCCTCCTCACCCCTGCATCCTCAGGACCCAGTCCTGCCAGGTCCCACCTGAGCCTACATGACTTTGGCATAAAGCCCCTCCCCGCCCATTCTGACACCTGCTCCAACACGGATGAACCTGGAAGACATTATGCTTAGCAGAGATAAGCCAGACATGAAAGGACAAACAATGGATGATTCCACTTATGTGAGGTCCCCAGAGCAGTCGAATTTATAGCGGAAAGTAGACGGTGGTTTCCTGGAGCTGCGGACAGGGGGGGGGGGGGGGGGGGGGGGGGGGGGGGGGCGGGGAGGGCAATGATGGGCCTGTGTTTCATGGAGACAGAGGTTCAGTTTTGCAAGATGAAAGGGGTTCTGGAGAGGATGGTAATGATAGTTTCACAGCAGTGTGAAAGTACTTCACACGGCTGAATTTTACACTTCAAGGTGGTTAAGATGGTAACTTTATGCTATATGTGTGTTTTACCGCAATAAAAAAACTAAAATTAACAAATTCTCCCCTCCCTCAGCAGGTCCACGCCTCCCCAGTCGGGCTGCACTGGGATTTAACGCTGCAGTCAGGTTGCCAGAGGGAGGGAGGGTGGAGGTAGGTCCCCAGGGAGCCATTGTCTGGTGAGACACCTGCCAGGCGGGGTGGGCCTCTAGCAGGATGGGAGTGGGGGTGAGCACTTCCTCCTGCAAGGGAGGGGTCGCTCACACAGTCCTGCGTGCTCAAGGGATCTGCAGTTCAGGTTCTCCTCTGTATGTACCCAGACCTCTCCCGCCACAGCCCTGACCTTGCAGAAGTCTCGCTCCGAGGCCGAGAGCTCCACCACTCGTAGGAGGAACTCCTGAGCTCATTCATCCTCTCCTTTATCCCCCAAACCTCACCACCCACCAGATCAGAATTCCTGAGATGCTCCAGGGAGGCCCGCCGGCCTTCACGTTTTGGGCTGAATTGGTCTGTCATGTCTCTCTTCCACAACCAGTGGTCTCAGAGCAGCCTGCCCCCTGCCCCTGTGTCCCTCACACCCCTCCCAGGCAGCCAGCAGGTCCCATTCCCTGGACTGTGTCTTGGCTCACCCTTGGTGAAAAGGCTGCGGCCCCTGGGCTGTGGCTTGTTCCACCCACCGCCTGCGCCCGAACCATCTGTGCCAGGCATTGGCAAGTGATCCCATGTAAAGTCTTCTTACTGGGAAACGTACCCCGAAAGTGTAAAGAAGGGAAGAGGGCAGGACTGGGCAGAGGGGTGAAGGACCCAGGATGTCATGGCACCTGAGGCCTCAGCGGGCCCTACAGTCACCCTGGGGCCTCTGCAACTGCCCCAGACGGGGAAGGGGGCTGGCTTCTGTACCCACTGTGTCAGCAGGTCTTTGGCCCCGGGGGCCATCATCTTGGGTGGTTGTTTTCCCAGAGGGTCTGTGAGATGGGGGCTCTCCAGAAAGGATCTGGACAGAGCTCCCTGGTGTGTGCTCCCATCCCCTTTCCAGTTCAGCACGGCTTTCCCTCCGCCTTGAACTTGACTCTCCACGCTGGTGTGGCTGCCTCGGGCTGCCTGGGGTGAAGGCTTGACCCAGACCCAGCAGCCTCCCAAGCAGGGCGCCCAGCACTCTTAGTCTTAGAAAGGCCCCAGCAGACACAGCCAGCTGGGAGGGTGCCACCTCTGCACAGGCCCAGCGCTCAGAAGGGGCCATGCTTAGGATTTAAGGCTCTGCAGTCACCCTTTAGAAATTCTTTTATTGTTTTAAGAAGATTCCAATTACTTTATTTATTTATTTTTATTTTTGGCTGCGTTTGGTCTTCGTTGCTGCTGTGCGTGGGCTTTCTCTAGTTGCGGTGAGCGGGGGCCACTCTTCGTTGCAGTGCGCGGGCTTCTCATTGTGGTGGCTTCTCTTGTTGCGGAGCACGGCCTCTAGGCGTGTGGGCTTCAGTAGTTGCGGCACGTGGGCTCAATAGCTGTGGCTCACGGGCTCTAGAGCGCAGGCTCAGTAGTCATGGCGCACGGGCTTAGTTGCTCCGCGGCATGTGGGATCTTCCTGGACTAGGGCTCGAACCCATGTCCCCTGCCTTGGCAGGCGGATTCTTAACAACTGCGCCACCAGGGAAGTCCCTTGAAATTCTTCATAGTTTTATCCTTGAATCTGCATTTTGTAAGGGAAGTCAGTGGGGGTTCTCAGCTGCCCACTCTCTGGGGGGCCCGGATGGGGTACGGGGAGGGTCAGGCACACACACCCCACACACAGATGTGCAGGGCAGAGCCTGCCTGGGCAGCCCTGAGGGTCTGCACTCACTCCACGAGTGCAAAGTCCAAAGGAGTACAATAGTAAAGAGAAAAGTTAAAAACCCATGACAGGTTGAGAGACCTGGAAGAAAGGCTAACGCTCCCCCCCACCCCGCCGCGTCCTGTGCCTTTTTTTTTTTTTTTTTTTTTTTTT